>NC_056732.1:538439966-538502466 GCF_019279795.1 Protopterus annectens | reverse complement strand
GGAAGTGATAAAAGATATTAAGCCAAACTGAAACACACAGAAATTAGCAATTCAAATTTTTATACCACACAAAGACTAGCAAACTCTCAGCCACTTAACATGATAAATCCTCTTGGCCACAACCTACCTACAGTTTGTCAACAGTATTACTTTGGCATAACCTTAGCCCAAAGTTTAACCTGCCATACCTGTGCTGACACCAAAGGTACTTACACAACTAAAAGTGGCATGTAACATTTCTCGCCTGTTTCACAAAAGAAGCCAGGCAAGTCAGTGCCATCACACTTCTGTTTCATTATCTGTAATATTTTCTTCACATGACCATCCTTCATCTCTCTCAGAATACAAATATACATCAGCACACAGAAAGCAAACTCCTAATATTTATGTACCTAAGCTGATGAAGAAGACATCACTACACAACTATAGGCAGAGCCAGGTGGTTAAGTGTTCGACCCAGGGATGCATTCCTTCTAAACTCCTTTACTTATAAAGGTATAAATGACAACTACTTCTCTCAGCTTATGAGTTGTCCTTCAAAAATTTGTTTTTTTACCAAAAACAAAAAAAAAAATCAGTCTGCAGTCAGCAAATTGGTAATTAATGCTAGTCATGCATCTCAACCTGTTAGCACAAGAAATCTGAACATAACCTAAATAATAGGGGCACAAAAGACAAAAAAATAGGGAGGCATTTTAAATGTTGATCTTAAGAATGTAGAAAGTTGCTAGAAATATGGCATTTGTGTAAGCATGCATTTTCTAAAGGATATAAAGTATAAACTCAGGCGTATATCATTATTTAGTGAATGAATTACTTAATTATTTGACAGAAAACCACAAATTTTATGAAAACGTACCAAAAATATGAGACAACAATGTGCACATTCTAGAAAATAGCTGGCCTGTTGAAAGGTATGACACAATTTCAGACAGACTATGGAAAGCAGTGAGTTTAAAACAGAGATTGCAGCTTAATCAAAGGATGTAACTGTGTTTACTTTCATAGAAACTGACATAGTAAATGACACATTACAGTGTCATCGACATGGTTTCATAACCATTGCAGAAGTTTCTACACAGCTTGTTTTGTTCTACTGCTCTCTGTTGGACATCTTTCATCTGCCTTAAATGTAGACTGTTTTTGGAATGTTTGTCTACACAGATTATTCTTTATTTTTTCTTGTTTGTGTTAAGAGCAAGGCTATATCTTGTCACTTGCACACAGTGACTCCCAACTACAAATGTTCATTCCTGGCAGACCTAACTGCTGAGAGCAAGAACACTTTGTAATAGTTCATATTTTAAATAACTGGACAAATATCCCAGAAATGAAATATTTATAGCTGAATATTGATCATTTATTTTCACTGACCCATTCATAATGGACAGGCACAATAATATGGCAATACTATTATATTGGGGATTCTGCAAACACTACAATTTAGAAGTGGTTGAGAAAGATTGAAAACATGAACCGCAGAACTTTATTGAGCATGATGATATCTATCACATTGGATCTCCCATTAACAACAGTTCAATAAATAGATGCAAGAAGAACAGACATAGTAGTCCAGTGGGAAAAAAAGACAAAAGTAGCTCTGATTATTGAAATTTCTACACCCAGTGATTACAGTGGTGTACATACAGAGAGAAAGAAAGTTATAAAACACCTGAATTTGCAAACAGAAATAAGAGCAATGTGGTAAATAAACAATACACATATAGTTCCAATAATAGTAGGAGCAAAAGGACTAATAAAAAAATTGCAATCATACTTAAGTATGCTACCAGTGCATGTAATCTGTATAAATTACAGAAGGGGGCAATTTTCGGCACATTGCAGGTGGTAAGAAGGAGGCAATTCTGGGCACATTGCAGGTGGAAAGAAGAACACCCTTGCCTAATATCAAAGACTGAAAAAATCTAATTTCATGAACTCTAATTGTACTTTGACTTAGGTGTGGGATTCATTTCTGTCATGGTATGAGAAACCCAAAACACATGTAGAAATCAAAACAACAGCTTTCTAGAACCAAGACTATTCTGGAAAAGTTGCATCAGTATAACTGATCCACCACCATTGTTTTGAAATGATCTTTCACTATTACAGTGATCATTACTTTCTTTAACCGCTGATTAAAAGGCTCAGAGATCTAGTTGGCCACAGAGCCTTGCACTGGTACCTAAAATGCTGCATTATTCAAATATCTTCAATTATGTAAGTTTAAGACTTCCTTTTCAATATTTATTTCAGGTCCTGTACTTTTTCATGCAGAGATATGTTTATTTGAATGAAATTTGCTCATTATTTGAGTCAGTGCCTTTTAAGTGACTTTCCCTAAAATGTATAGCAGTGGCTTATTAAAACTCATAAGAGCAGTGAACTTTCTGTCCTATAATGTAGGTGCCCAAAAGGCAGTGTTTGAAGGTATTCAGTGACAATTCGCTCCTAGCAGTTCTTTTCCTTTGCAAGCAGGATATCTCCCTAGCTTAGCTTACATTGAAGATATTTTAACTGAGGCAGTGTAGTTCTCTTGATGCAGGTATCTTTTATAAATGTATTAGGTTAGTGCATCTCACTTGTCTTCTCTTACTGCAGCAGACATGGAAGCCAAAAGTGCTTATAAATTTATTGAGGAAATGAAGGTAATCTCAGAGTACAACAGAGATGCTCATGGCACAGATAACTGATAGACACAGTGTGTGGGTGTGCATGTGTGTGAGTGTGTACAGAGATGCTCATGGCACAGATAACTGATAGACACAGTGTGTGGATGTGCATGTGTGTGAGTGTGTACAGAGATGCTCATGGCACAGATAACTGATAGAAACAGTGTGTGGGTGTGCATGTGTGTGAGTGTGTACAGAGATGCTCATGGCACAGATAACTGATAGACACAGTGTGTGGGTGTGCATGTGTGTGAGTGTGTACAGAGATGCTCATGGCACAGATAACTGATAGACACAGTGTGTGGGTGTGCATGTGTGTGAGTGTGTACAGAGATGCTCATGGCACAGATAACTGATAGACACAGTGTGTGGGTGTGCATGTGTGTGAGTGTGTACAGAGATGCTCATGGCACAGATAACTGATAGACACAGTGTGTGGGTGTGCATGTGTGTGAGTGTGTACAGAGATGCTCATGGCACAGATAACTGATAGACACAGTGTGTGGGTGTGCATGTGTGTGAGTGTGTACAGAGATGCTCATGGCACAGATAACTGATAGACACAGTGTGTGGGTGTGCATGTGTGTGAGTGTGTACAGAGATGCTCATGGCACAGATAACTGATAGACACAGTGTGCGGGTGTGCATGTGTGTGAGTGTGTGTTCTAAGTTTCTCAGATGCACAAAAAGATTTTTTCTCACAAGGGTATTTTTTAAAAATGTCTCTTTCAGCCAATGGAAGAGCAATGTTGCACTTCCTTCCCCTTTTCTAAGCTCCCCATGGTTCTAAAGTGCTGGATGTGACATCCTTAACTTATAATTTCCTAATTAAGTTAGTCTAAAAGCATGAGCAGCTATTAGAAAACTTTTATAGGTCCAATAAAGGGCATTGTATCACTTCCACAAATTCATGAACATGGTCCACAATTGAGTAATGCTGATACGTGCTAAAAGCCACATGACAAGAGGCATATGCGACTTACAAAAGTGCATTTACACCCTGGAGTAGTATCACACATGATTGCATACTTGCATGAACTACCCAGGAATGCAGTGGTATGCAAGTAACAGTGCACAGCATGGTCCACAATTCACAGAGGTATGAATTGTGCAGTATACTGTGTGCATAGGCCAGTAATATATATCACAACAACTGCTGACATACTGTAGTTATCAAAGCAACCAAGTATCCCTAGCCCCAAGGAAGATGATGATCTGTCCAGAATAACATCATATTACCCTTAGAATAAATAAAAACAGTACAAATGGTGCATTTCACCAAAGAAATGTAAAAAGACATCATGCAGCTTTTCAGGGTATGTACAAACACAGAATTGTAATGCAACCTGTTCCGCCATAATATTGAAATGAATGTTGATCTTCAAACATGGAGAAGGAGGCAAAACATTTTAGGAAGCACCTTGGCCAAGTCTAAGGAGTAGCACCAGATGGGGCAAAATGCAGTGGGGGCATTACAAAGTGACATGCCTACTGCACATACAGGGAATACTGGATATATTACAAACATGAATGGGCCAATGGATGATGCACTATGACAAATTGTTACAGACAGCATGCTACACAATAAACTGAATACAGGAGGCCCAAGGATAGGTAGACTATAGTTTTGGTAATATTAGGTAACATAATGTTTGTTAGTATTTTCAAAGGTAAGGTAATTGTCACTATAAAGTTCTAAGTTAAAGCAGCATCTGTAATGTCAAAACCTACTGAGCCATGATGAACATACACTTCTAAACAAGTACATATCTCACTCATAGTCCACAGTCTGTGCTAGGATCACTATAATCAGGAAATAACCACAGTACTCAAGATGCAATGAAGAAAACAAAAGACAAACCACAATGTAGAGAAGTTCACATATCTACTGACTAAAACAGTATGTGAAATGAATATAGAGTGGTGCAGTTGCCTGTTTGTTTATCATTAAAGCTGTAATATGAATTGAATGTAATGGTATGTCTAGTTTGTGATGGAAGATGAAGCAGAAACGTTAGTGTACCTAATGTTTTTGCTCTTCTTGACATTCCTGCAGTTGTGGACAGTCTGAGATCCTTCTCTGACATTCAGAAAAATATATACCTTGGGAGCAAATCTAGAGGCAGTAACGTAAAAACAAAACAAAAACAGAAACAAAGCTCTGAAACCCACGAGTAGCTGAAACAATATTTCTTTATTCACGGATAAAGAAATATTGTTGCAGTTACTAATGGGTTCCAGAGTTTTGTTTCTGTTTTTGCTCAGATTTTTTTTATCCTTCTCTGAGATATGAGATGGGTCTTGAGGCAATGCATGATTGGACAGCATTACCATTCTGATTTATGAATGATGCCGCTGTGTGGACCACATACATATACAGGGTCACACACTTCTTGCAATTGCATATGAATATGGTGGCTGGTGTTTTCTAACAGTAGGCAGTTGTTGATTTAAGCTAAAATGCTACAAATCTACTTCTTCCAGAAGTTAACTCATAAACATATGCTTCTCCAGATTTTCAAATGAGTGATATCTATGAGAGTGAAAGATTATTATATATATATAGCATGACATTAGTTATCCCAACTCTTATTTAAACTTAGAAGACTAAAATTCAGAACTCATTGAACAGGATGGAGATGTGATGATTGGTATACAGAGAAAGCCAAGCCAAGAAATAGCTTTCAGTATATCACATGAGAGTAGATGTTAGCCCATGCCTGATATAGTCTGAGCATGAGAACAACTCTTAATTGATCAAAGATAGCCATGTCTATACTTATATTGCTCACACATGACTGTGATATAGTGCTATTATACAGTAATATTATTTGAAAAGGAAAATATTTTTCTTTCTTCAGTAATGTCGTTGTATGGCACAACCTTGTTGTTCTATTCCCCTGTCACTGCTATGCCATTCAGATACTGTGGACATGCATGCCTGCATTCATGGAATACTGTGCACATGCAATGCCTGCATTCATGGGAGACTGTGCATGTGCAATGAGTGCATTCTTGGGATACTGTGCACATGCAGTGAGTCCATTCATAGGATACTGTGAACGTGCAATGCCTGCATTCATCAGATACTGTGCACGTGCAATACCTGCTTTCATGGGATACTGTGCACATGCAATACCTGCATTCATGGGATACTGTGCACATGCGATGCCTCTATTCATGGAATACTGTGCACATGCAATGCCTGTATTCATGGTATAGTGTGCACATGCAATGAGTGCATTCATGGGGATACTGTGCACATACAGTGCTGGCATTCATGCTATACTGTGCACATGCAATGCCTGTATTCATGGGATACTGTGCACATGCAATGCGTGTATTCATGGGATAGCATGTACAATGCCTGCATTCATGGGATACTGTGCACGTGCAACCCCTGCATTCATAGGATACTGTGCACATGCGATACACTCATGGGATACTGTTCATGTGCAATGAGTGCATTCATGGGATGCTGTGCACATGCAGTGAGTGCATTCATGGGATACTGTGCACGTGCAATGCCTGCAGTGATCAGATAATGTGCACGTGCAATACCTGCATTCATAGGGTTCTGTGCACATGCAATGCCTGCATTCATGGGATACTGTGCATGTGCAATGCCTGTATTCATGGGATAGTGTGCATGTGCAATGAGTGCATTCATGGGATACTGTGCACATGCAATGCCTGTATTCAAGGGATACTAGGCACGTGCAATGCCTCTATTTGTGACATGCACTATACAGTACATTATTTTATTGCAATGGACTTCATCTTACATGTTTATCATTTGAAAAATATTCTGCATATGTTTACCCTTCTTTTGAGGATGTAGTTAATATCTGCAACACAATCGCAACAACCTCTTAAACTTGGTTGACTTTTTCGAGACTGTCACCAAGGCCATTGATGAGGGAAAGGCAGTCCATACAGCCTACCTCGACCTGGCAAAGGCCTTCGACACAATACCCCACTCAGGTATCATCGAAAAACTCATCAGCTTGAATGTAAACCCATACATCACAAGATGGGTTGCAAACTGGCTAAGTGACAGAACCCACAGGGTCAGAGTTGCTGGAGCCATGTCAGACTCAAAGCCTGTCACAAGTGGTGTCCCACAGGGCTCAGTCCTGGGTCCACTCTTGTTCGGCATCTACTTTTCTGAAGTACAAGCAAACACAGGAGGGTTATGGCTGACAAAGTTTGCAGATGACTGCAAACTGGGCCATAGTCGAAAACACATCTGACACAGATATCCTCCAGAAGGGCCTCACAGAAACGGATAACTGGTGCCAGAGCCATGGCCTGAAGTTAAACGCCAAAAATGCATAGTCATACCCTTCGAAAAACAAGGTTACCCCTAGCTACCATATAGATGGCAATCCACTGAGCACAGAAAAGTCATCAGGGATCTGGGGACCCAGGTTGACAGTAGCCTTCGCTTGACACTCATGTTGCTAAAGTAGTTAGGAAAACCTTCTATATCGCCCACCTGATCATGAAGGGATTCACATCTAGATCAAGGGAGGTCATCGTCCCCCTGTACTCATCACTCATTAGACCTATGATTGAGTACAATGCCCTGTTCGGAATGTATCTGACCAGACACCTGCTGCAGCTTGAAAGGCCCGTTCCTCACCAAAAGGATAAAGGGTCTCAAAAATATGTCTTATGCTGCCCGACTGAAAGAACTCCAGCTCTATTCAGTCTCATACCGCTTGCTCAGAGGTGACCTGTGCCTGACATATAAGGCCATGTCAAACCCAGATTTGATGAATATGCTTCACCTCAAAAAATCTAGATCCCTCAGAACCACAAGGGCGGGAGACTTAAACCTTGACACGGTTATAAATAGAACGTGCTGGAGGGACAGATTCATCACCCAGAGACTCCCTATGCTGTGGAACAAAATCCCGGTACATGTGAGGCAGAGCACCTCTCTGGCCTTGTTCAAGAGGAATCTTGACCAATGGATGGGGGATCGCAGATATACCCCAGGGATTACTTCAGTGTCACTGCTTGACAGAGGCACAGCAAAATAATAGGCATAGTTTTATTCAAACTAAAGGGGTGGCGAAAGCCAAATAACTATGGGCTAGGCTTATAAATGCCCTTGGGCAGATAGCCTAGTATGAACCTATGAACCTATGAACAAGTAAATAAATAAATAAGCAAATGCATAAAGAAAAGAATCTGCACAAGACTGTGAAATTTATAACAACGTCTACAATATTTGTCGCATAGTCAAAGATTGTGATGTTTGTGTATCAATACTGACATGTTACTTTACTGCTTCTCATTGTTAAAGCAATGCAGGAATGATCACAGGCATGCCAACCACTTTGCCAAGCAATGGGTAGTAATTTGAATATAAAGTAGCTATCGCATGTATAACATTAGCTACACTCACCCATCTTTGAAGGTAATGCACATCAAATAAGTCTTTAAAAATGAAAAAAGTGTTCTTCACAGTTCATACGGTTCTTTTAAAGTAACACTTCACCTGATTCTTTAGGAAGTGTAAAGCTAAGATGTAACATGCAATTTTACATCTAAAACACAGACTGTTGCCAATGCCATCTAAATATGTATGCTGCTTTGTGCCAAAACATGTATTCTGATCAAGTTGTCACACACAAAATTCACTGGTTCTCTGACGAAACCATGAGTAAATGTATACAGAATTGCACAAAGACTCATTTATTGCTATAAATTCTTGCAATGCATATCAAGA
Organism: Protopterus annectens; assembly: GCF_019279795.1. Classification (NCBI taxonomy): domain Eukaryota; kingdom Metazoa; phylum Chordata; order Ceratodontiformes; family Protopteridae; genus Protopterus; species Protopterus annectens. The sequence goes on along the minus strand of NC_056732.1, from coordinate 538,494,054 downwards.
TTACTGCAGATATCAAACCCTGTCTGGGACAAGGAAAATAGTACATGAGCTGTATGGTACTTACGGAGCTCTTTGTCAGAAGGAGCATTTAAAAATAACAAAAGAGCTTTCTTTATTAGTGACTGCTATGGAAAAACTTCTTTAGAAGAATGAATTCCAGATGAATCACCTCAGTGGCCTGGGACTTGAAACTGTATCATTGCCAGGAGTTTCAAAATGATGCCAGATTACAATAATTTCACACAGTGATTTGATATAAATGATTTATAGTTATCGTAATTCAAAGCAAAACTGATCAGCTGTTAAATCCCATTTGCTGGAGAATTTGCACAGATGTTTATATACTGCATATTGACTTTAAGTACTTTAAATAAAGTATGAAAGACAATTTTGCTGACAGACTAGACATGACTTTTAATATATTATACAGCTCATGTACTAGTTTAGTGACATGTTTAGGGTTAGTGCATACATTTATCCTGGACTGATTCCAGTTGTTATTACTGCTGCCGGCAGTTGGTTGTTATAAAATTATCATTTGTATGCTCCATTAGGTGGGAGTGGTGATTGTGTTAATGAGATTATCCATGGTCTGCAGTCTATGCATAAGCAGTTGCTTGTTAAGTAATGTATGACCATCCTGTCCATAATTTGATCTCTCTGCCACTATTGCACAAGTTATCATTCATCTTTAAGGCTAAATGTATGCCACCGTGTGAGTGCACCTGTCTTATTCACAATTTTGCTGTTTAAATATTGGATTCTCTAAAATGTAAATTTGTTTAGCATATAAGTTTTTCTAATGGATCAGCTGTGGGAAGGATTGATTTACTGCTCCATTTCCAATCAGGCAGGAGAATGAATGAATAAGCGAGAGAGGTAGTGACTGAATAAACGAATGTGTAGGAGCAGGTGTGATCATGTTTCTGAAGCATCTGACTCACAAAGATTAATAAATAAAAAAATCTTTCAAGAAATGATTTCTTAGAGCTTCGTACTGGCAGCCCAGGAAAGCTAAGATTTCAGTCTTAGCAAATTGCAAAGATGTTGGAATTAGTCCTTTATTCCAGATTGGTGTAACTGTTTGTGTGTATCAGTTCTCCAAGACCTCTGCTGCTGCTGTGCTGTGTGCATTTGTGCAAGTACACATTTTAGATTGCAATATTAGTTTTGATTATTATGGTGATATAATCACAGTTATAACATTAGGTTAAGTTTTAAAATGGGAAAGGAAGCTTTACTGCTTTGTGTGTTGCAGAGGTTTCTTTAATAGTTTTCATAGGTTCATAGGTCAGTAGTAGACTAACTGCCCTAGTGGGCCATTTAAGTCTAGCCAATTTTACCATTTGAGAATCAAACCTTTCATCTTGTCTTTGTAAAGCAACTACCTTAATTGTTATGCCAACCCTCAACCCCTTTATGCCAACCCTTTGAAATGTATTGTGACTGATACTTACATTTCCAACAGATTCTGCTAATGCTGCAGTGGAGACTTACAGCTTTGGAGCAGATAATAGTGGCATTGCTGGCACTGCAAAAATGTAAGAGGTCAAACAAGTAAGAGGCTTTCATGGCCATGAGGACTTAGCAAAGGTAATCTCATGGAATTTTTTGTCCTTTGTTGAACAAATGCAGACTCTGAAATAAAAGTGGAAATTTAGTACTTTTTATAGGGCCAACATATGTATGCAATAATTTGAGCTTTTAGGCTAACAGGAGCATTTCCTTGGGGGTTATAAATTTACTGGTGTGTGTGTGTTGTGTGTGTGTGTGTGTGTGTGTGTGTGTGTGTGTGTGTGTGTGTGTGTGTGTGTGTGTGTGCGTGTCTGATGTATAGTTATCATGAAAAACATTCAAACTGTAAACTTTCTTTCCTCACTAGCATTTTTCAAGTGTCTAACATCAGTGACTTTATAACTCCTCATGAGAGGCTTCTGTTAGCCTGAAAGATCTAGTCATTGTAAAACCTATGTTGATCCAATAAAAAGTATTCCATCACCTCTATGTTCCAGCATCTTTGTGGTTTTTGTCTTTGGACCACCACAGCATTTCTTAATTACTTCTACCCTCATAGAAGCCTGTAGGAGATAAAGCATAGTGATAGGGCCTTTATTCTGTCAATATGACTGAAGGAGCACATACCCAAGATTTGTTTTGGTTCGGGATTCCTGGGTCCTTTTAAGTTGGGATAGTTTTTTGGAAAAGTGTATTGGAATAGTGGCTATGAATTATGCCATAGGATTATTAGATATGAATAAATGGGGGGATGATAATCCCTTTAGATTTGAAAAATATTCCAATAGAGATAGTCTGAGCAAGGTGGAATGACCTCCAGGCTATGCTTTATTCATCGTGGTCAAAGAGTATCTCCGTGTCCATGAATATTTCCTAGTCCTTAGTAACAGCATCGACCTTGCAGGGATATCATTAATGTGATAAGTTCCAGGGTGTACTTGTTTTGCCAATGGTACTAAGCCACACGTTTTCACATTAAGCTTGAGCAGATGTTATGTACACCAAGTACTGATATGATTTATCCCATATGCTGGATATAGATATTAGCAGGAAAGCTAATAACTGCATCAAGCCTGCAATCATCAAAAGTTTGGTAAGCCATAGACATTTAATATCAGCCTTGACATCAGAAGATAATTACTGAAGAAGATGGTGCCCACACAGACACATGCAGGCACGCATGCGCACGCGCGCGCGCACACACACACACACACACACACACACACACACACACACACACACACACACACACACACAGTCTCAGTGTCTGTTGCATGCATGCACTGAAAGAATGTGCTCTCACACTGTCACTGTACCCTGCCACACACACAGCCATACATTCACAATCCCTCTCATACACACATACCACACTGCTACTTACCTGGATTCGCAAGCTAAGCAGGTTGAAGCTGTTAGATTTCATCATATGCAGATTCTCTGCCAAAGAAATGCACAGTTGTATAGGTTCATAGGTTCATAGGTTCATACTAGGCTATCTGCCCAAGGGCATTTATAAGCCTAGCCCATAGTTATGTGGCTTTCACCACCCCTTTAGTTTGAATAAAAACTATGCCTATCATTTTTCTGTGCCTCTGTCAAGCAGTGACACTGAAGTAATCCCTGGGGTATATCTGCGATCTCCCATCCATTGGTCAAGATTCCTCTTGAACAAGGCCAGCGAGGTGCTCTGCCTCACATGTACTGGGATTTTGTTCCACAGCATAGGGAGTCTCTGGGTGATGAATCTGTCCCTCCAGCACGTTCTATCTATAACCGTGTCAAGGTTTAAGTCTCCCGCCCTTGTGGTTCTGAGGGATCTAGATTTTTTGAGGTGAAGCATATTCATCAAATCTGGGTTTGACATGGCCTTATATGTCAGGCACAGGTCACCTATGAGCAAGCAGTATGAGACTGAATAGAGCTGGAGTTCTTTCAGTCGGGCAGCATAAGACATATTTTTGAGACCCTTTATCCTTTTGGTGAGGAACTTTTGGGGCCTTTCAAGCTGCAGCAGGTGTCTGGTCAGATACATTCCAAACGGGCCGTTGTACTCAATCATAGGTCTAATGAGTGATGAGTACAGGGGACGATGACCTCCCTTGATCTAGATGTGAATCCCTTCATGATCAGGTGGGCGATATAGAAGGTTTTCCTAACTACTTTAGCAACATGAGTGTCAAACGAAAGGCTACTGTCAACTTGGGTCCCCAGATCCCTGATGACTTTTTCTGTGCTCAGTGGATTGCCACCTATATGGTAGCTAGGGGTAACCTTGTTTTTCCCGAAGGGTATGACTATGCATTTTTTGGCGTTTAACTTCAGGCCATGGCTCTGGCACCAGTTATCCGCTTCTGTGAGGCCCTTCTGGAGGATATCTGTGTCAGATGTGTTTTCGACTATAGCGCCCAGTTTGCAGTCATCTGCAAACTTTGTCAGCCATAACCCTCCTGTGTTTGCTTGTACTTCAGAAAAGTAGATGCCGAACAAGAGTGGACCCAGGACTGAGCCCTGTGGGACACCACTTGTGACAGGCTTTGAGTCTGACATGGCTCCAGCAACTCTGACCCTGTGGGTTCTGTCACTTAGCCAGTTTGCAACCCATCTTGTGATGTATGGGTTTACATTCAAGCTGATGAGTTTTTCGATGATACCTGAGTGGGGTATTGTGTCAAGGCCTTTTCCAGGTCGAGGTAGGCTGTATGGACTGCCTTTCCTCATCAATGGCCTTGGTGACTGTCTCGAAAAAGTCAACCAAGTTTAAGAGGCAGGATCTGCCTTTGACAAAGCCAAACTGGGTTGGATCCAAAGTCTGCAAGTTCCCTATGTCTTTATTTATGAGTTCCATTATGATCCTCTCCATGGCTTTGCAGATAAGGCTTGTCAAGCTAATGGGGCGGTAATTTCCAGGGTCTGTGGAGGCACCGCCCTTATGAAGTGGGACCACAGTCACCGTCGCCACTCCTTGGGTGCGTATCCTGAGGTGAGGCTAAGATTAAACAGCTGTCCTAACTGTGGGTTTAATTCCTCATTGAGTTCATGAAGCACACAGCCGGGGACACCATCCGTCCCATGGATGCTGTGTTTTTGCCTTAGTGAGGGCAGTTCTCACCTGGGCGTTGGAGATGTTTGGGGGCTACATCCTCTGGAATAGATATCTCTGCTTTGTGAGGCGGGGGAGTTTGCACTGAACCTGTCAGCCAGTATGTTAGCAATGTGTGTAGGTTCAGTAATTTTCACATCATTTTGAACAAATTCTGAGCATATCTGGGAGTTTCCTCCTAGGTTTCTAACATAGCTAAAGAAGGCCTTATGATTGTCTTTAGAGTCCTTAGCGATTTTTCTCTCAAAATTTGCCTTGGATGATTTTATGAGAGCTCTTAGTTTTTTACTTATAATGATCAAAGGTGTCTTACCTTTCAAGGATTTTGCTCTATCTTGTAGTAGCTTCCTCCTTTTGTTGTAGAGCTTGTTTATGGCTGGGGTCCACCAGACTGGACGCTTGCCTTTGGTACAGAGGGTCTTAGTTTTGTTTGGGATTGCCTGATCCATGCAGTCCTGTAGGTGCTGGTAGAAGGCATTTGTAAGTGATTCAGCGGTTTGAGTAATGTTTACCACTGGCTCAGGGGCCTTAAAGGAGACCACACTAGTTTTTAGAAGTGTGAAATCGGCTTTTGAGAAGTTTTTCACTGTGGTCTTTTTTGTTTCAGGTGGGGGCGGGATGAGGACCTCCAGCAAGATTAGTTTATGATCTGATCTCACCAGTGAGGGGTATACTTCCGGTGTTGAACATTTTGATCCCATGTTCGTGATGATGAGATCAAGTATGTTTTCTCCTCTTGTGGGGATGGTGACTAGTTGTTCCATGGCATTTGAGTTTATGAACTCCAGGAATCTTTGGGTTAGAGTGTTTGGGCTTGAGTAGTGTTCCCAGTCTATATTAGGGTAGCTGAAGTCACCTAGTATGATGGTGTTTGGAGATACATTTATCCCCTCCAATGTTTTCAGGAAGGCCATGTGAGGTTCCTGAGTTTGAGAGGGTGGCCTGTAACATGCTACAAATTGCAGAGCAGTCTTGCCTATGGTTAATTGCACCTGGATGGTCTCCGATGCATCGTGCGTTGCCACCAACCTTGAGGTGTGGGTGTCCTTTATGAATATGGACACCCCCCTCCTTTCTTGGTGTTGTCCGGATTTTGGGGCCGGAACGCATGATATGAGGTGAAACCTGTTAGTGCTGGGGTGCTCTCAGGAGCCTTGAACCAGGTTTCTGTCACAGCACAGACATCGATGTTCTCCATATTGAGAAGGGCCTCGAGTGCGTGCATCTTATGTAACTAAAATGCTTTTCTTGTTCTACACTGCATAGATATTGCATAATTTGTCTTATAAATCTCTTTACAAGACAATTTTACTTTTGGAACAATTATCTCTGATAAGTAAGGGCCTCATTAGCACCTGAGCTTATCTAATTTAAATGTGAATCTGAAAACTCCTCAATACTCAGTAGCACAGAATCACACTACTGTGCAGTTAGGGGGCTGTAATTTAGGATAGCCTTGCATTGTGAATGAAGTCATATGTGTTTGTGGCTCTGTATGCTATGCAAACCCTCTATGAATCTTAGACTATATTTACCCTAGAAGTGTTTGAGAAACACAAAAGAAGCTGTATATCTGTCCACAGGTTCTGATGAATCTTTAATTTTGCCTTTGACTCATCCCTCTGTTTTCTTCTCCTTTTGTCTTCTACCTTTGCAATCATCATTTACTAAATCCATTAATACTTCCTAAATATCCTTGTGATGATCACAGATGAAAGGAAATTTAATTGTGTATGTGAATAAAAACAGTAATTTCACAGAAGGAAATTCCTACCCCTTTTTTTGTGAGAGGGAAGCCATCACTCCATCATACAAGAGACTTTGCATACTGTGCTTTGTGTACTGTGTACTGTGTGCACTGTGTGCACTGTGTGTACTGTGATTGTTCTGAAACTGACTGCATCTCAAGGAAATGGGAAATTTTATCTGTAGTGGCCATTATCATTTCACAATAAGCAAAACACACAAAAGTGTGGATTGTATTCAGAGTATATTCCACGTGTAATCCTTGATAATGAATCTTTTTTCTTTGTAAGGAGCACTGGACTGCTTTACTGTCTGCCTCGCTCCACTTCTTTGTATCTTTCCTGATGAAGGCATCCTGGCTGTAGTGTTAAGGCTCAAGCTGTTGTCTTCTACTTACTGTAGTTTTGTTATGTCTAAACTTATCTTTATTATGTTTTTATACAAATGTTTAACAGTTTCCTTAGACATTACCTACTGTGCCTTCCCCTGAGGAACAGCAGTGCTTTGAAACATTAAGTATTACTGTCATTAACAGTTCATAAATAACAATCAGGACTTTCTTTTCTGTATGCTTTTCTCTGTGTCTGCTGACCACAAGATCTCCTCCCAAATGCAATCAGCTATCTCATTCTCTGACAATGATCATTTCACCCATTATTAAGTTGAGAGCTTCCTGGAAGGCACTGTAATTTAGGCAGCCATAAGAGTGATTTGTGCACTCACCTGCATGCCAGCAATGAGGGCAATTTATTTATTTTTAGGTTATTGAACTAACCTTGCCCTGGAGCCCTGAGACATGCCATCTGCTTCATTGTGGATGCCCACAATTTCTTCCCCATTTGAAGGCAAGTTTCCTCTCTTTCACCCATACAAAGGGCCACACCTTCCCCCAGTCCATGCATTTGCATCTCCTTCCCTCCTCTGAGGGATCATGGCATAAGTAGCTAGTTGTACTCCATCCTCCACCACTCAAGCTGAGGTGCCCATCCCCCACCACTCAAGCTAAGTATGCCCATCCCCCACCACACAAGTTGAGTATGTCCACCCTCATCACACAATCTGAGTATTGCCATCCTCCTGTTCCAGATCTGTTATACCCCCCAAGCTACTAAAAAAACTCAAGTTGACTTTACCATAGTCACTTCTTTATCTCTCTACAACACTGGAGATGGTTATCATGACTTTCATTTTAAATACTGAAGCTGTAAGCACTTTGAGTATTCAAAAGTGGCTATGTCCTCTAATATAAATACAATTATTTGTATCTCTGTGTTTCATTTTACTCAGACTGTTTTGTCTTGTTTTACTCCTTGGCATATTTAATTTCTTATAGACTACCTTGGATAAAACCAACTTGAAATGTAAATAATAAAATAAATAAAGAATACATAGGAGCATAGAGAAACATAATAAAGAAGAAAAAAACTTTAATAATTGAGTAAGTTAGCTTTCAAACTGCTCTTGTTTTTTATGGTGAGAGTCAAGCAATGTTCTAAAGCCAACATATTTATCTATTAACGTTTTTTAATTATGTTTCTACGTCTCTGATTCTTACTCATTTTTATATTTATATCTAATTTCCTTTGTGATCAAATGTACTGTGGCACCAGAGTGGCTAATTGCTCAGGAGGGGACTGGTTCCCTTCATTGTGTTAATGTCACTGTCACATAGCAGTCGCTAGAAATTCAATATGTGGTACTAAATGCTAATTTCTTTGACAGACAAATGCCATCCAAATCAGTAAAAAATAGAGAGGTCAAATGCTTTAAAAGAAGCAGATGTGTACATTTAAAATATATAAGTATGCATTTGCATAATATAATTTTGCACCACATTGTTACTGTGCACTAAATAGAAATTTACATGCACAAAATTATCTCTGAACTTGAAGAGAGTATGCTAATGTTCAAGTGCTTGGAACTGAACTGTATTCTTTGTCACCCTGACCAGTTCATCTTGCTAGCAGTGACAGTATATTCAAATACAGAATTTTTCTGTATACATGACAAGTTATTTATTTTATTTATTTTTCATTTGTTTGCTGGGAAAGTCCGACTTGGGACAAAGGCAAGTTTCAGTGGAGGCCCAGGGAGAAATGCTCCAAACGCATGTCTTTGTAATGTGGGAGAAAACCAGAGCACCCGGAGATAATCCACATGGATGCAGGGAGGACATGCAGACTCCACACAGAAGGCACTCCAGCTGAGAATCTAACCAGAGGACCTCTTGCTGTGAAGCAACAATGCAACTGTTGCACCACTGCCCCCACCAGATTACTAAAATGTGGCATGCATGTCTCTAAGTTTGACATTTTTAAAGATTACAAGAGCCAAAGCAGTATAAAGGAAGACACAAACGGAACTGCTATTCCATCAGAAGACCAAATTCTGCTGACCACAGAGGTGATTGAGTAAAGCAAACTGCAAGGTGACATGGAGTGAAACATCACTTATTTCTTTTCACAAGCTAATGGTTCTGTCAAATTATTTTATTCAGATACCACAGTGTGCTTTCACTGGTTTATTACTTGTTAGGGTAATGATTTTTAAGGTCCAAAATGCATGACATGATGTTTTGGTTAGCCTTAAACTTTCATTTTGTCAGTGTCTTGCTTAGAGCCATAGCAGAAGGAAAAGATACTGTTTGAAATTGATCTTTTTTGTGCAGGTTAAAAAAAATGATAAGCTATTCATATCAGAGCTGAATAGCTAGACATAGATGACAGCCTCAGGAATAATACCCGCAAGGGCCAACCATCCCTTCCCTTAAACTTCCCAAGTATCAAACTAAAAATATATACTAAAATACAATGTGTTTTGTTGACAAGACCTGGAATTATATCAAACACTATAACCCATGGAATTTTTGGCAGAGTGAAAAAATGAAGGTAAGAAAAGCAGCATTAGATCTGTAAAATGTATTGCATGAGTTTTCTACCCTGGTAAATAAATATATTATAAATAAACATAAAGTAACCTTTAGCAAGCTCTGAATTTCATTTAAAGAGATATTTTCATTCTGCCAGTAGTAATATAGACTGGAGTAGTTATCTGCATAGTATAGAGAACCGAAGCCTTGACTGTGGTCCAGATGACTTGGGTTCAGTTAGCAACGTGGGTCCAGGAGACGTTGTCAAGGGAGGCTGGGAGTGAGGGGTCAGTGCTGGTTTGCCTACCCTAGGGAGAGGGAGGTTATTTGTCTCCTTTCAAGCAGATTCCCACAAGTAAGCAAGAGTAAAGGGCATAGCATGTAGGCTGGGGATTGCATAGCATGTAGGCTTGGGATTGCATAGGATGTAGGCTGGGGATTGCATAGCATGTAAGCTTGGAATTGCATAGCATGTAGGCTGGGGATTGCATAGCATGTAGGCTGGGGATTGCATAGCATGTAGGCTGGGGACGTTTCCTTGGCACTGCAAAGGAATTATCTGCAGAAGCCTTTTAGGAGGTCATTTGTGGGGGCATGCACAGTAACCTCTCATGCAACTGAGCATGTGTTTTAGCTAGTGGGGTAGAGGGGTGGAGACTTAGGCCGTATCCAGAAAATCTTTACTGGCACCAGGGTGATGGTTTCTTGTGATTGACTTCACTCTATGATGAACAAATGGGCCATTCAGTTGTGGGAGGGCTTAGGTAGTGCAGACAAAAATGCACATAAAGATGCAGACTGGAAAGCAGTGCAGTACAAGTAGAATGTATCAGAAGCTCAGAGCCTTCCATAAAATACAGAACAAGGATAATGAGAAATATACGCACCAAAAGGCCTTAACTGACAATATAGCCCACATGTATATCAAAGTGAATATGAGAAGTGATCATTGAGTATTTTTTGTAAAAAGCTAATCTTGTGATCTGTAGTTTTAGGGTTGCTGGAGCTTTCAGGTTGGCCATATTATTTGGGGGATACAGTAGTCCCTTCCTTTCATATAAGGCATTGTGGTTTCCCCTGCTCAAAGGTGCATTGATCAAACATATTTCAGTGAAACAGAATTTGTGACTCATGTTTCATACAACCATGTTTTGATTAGCTGTCTAGCATCAGATGTCAAGGTAGTTACAGCATAAAGTGACACTTGCATTTATTTATGCATGACATTACTTGGTAAGTATGCACTGTCGTGTTCTTAGTTTTCATAAAATACAAATAATCATTATTGAAAATAAATCCTTTTCAGTAATATGGCAGAGGGAGTGGGACAACAGTTTCAGTGATTTAAACAAAGTGCTAAGATTGTGAGGTTCGTGTAATATAAGAACTGAAGGCACTGTGGTGGACTGACGTCCTATCCTGAATAAGTTTCCTTGCCTTTTGGCCATAATTGCCACAGTAGGCTTTGGCTGCCTCTCAATTCTGAATTGGATTAATGAATACCCAGAGAATGAAGGAATGAATTAATAAAGAAAACTGAATGGAAAAGTAAAGGGTTTCTTTTCTCAGTTTATATTTTTATATCATGTAAACATGGTGAAAACTCTCAATCTTTCTCTGCTTTCCCTTTCTCACTTCCGACTCCCTAATTATCCTATCTGTGCAGAAGGCTGATATCTTGATTTATGACATAAGTCTGTCTTTTTTTAATGCAAGCTTCATCTGTTATAATCACCAGCAACACTGTAACAAAACAATTTAATTTAATTTTTTTTTTCATTTTGCCTTTATATCTGGCATCCTGCTCCTTTGTCCTTATGCACATTGCATATAAGGGATACCTTGTGTACAAAGTACATTAAGGTCTCTTTCTTGACTTCTCAATCCTATATCTCTTCCCCTGTGTACACGTTGAAGTATCATTAAGTCTTGCATCTTGCAAGTCATTGTTCCAGGAATTGCTTTCAGACCTTTCCTGTCCTTTTGAAAATGTAACATACAAACCTGCAAATAAAATTTTGAATGAATCCTCATTAGTTAGTTTTGCTTGCAAATATTTCAATGAAATTTGGCCTTAATAATCTGTACAGCAATCTCCTCTGACTCATTAAAAAAAAACTGTCTCTTGATTGAATTCCTGTCTGGTAGTTACCATAGTGTGTAGACAGAAAATCTGTGGCATTTTATAGATGACATGATTTTGAAAAAAATAATATCAGGGAATGTTAGCAAGGGTTTGCCCAAATGACATCAGCAAAATCCTATTCCTGTACTAGATTGTTGTTGTTGTTGTGTCTTTCAACTTTTCCTGGTTAGGGGTCGCCACAGCGGAACTCCATTCCGCTAATGATTGGCAGTTGATTTTTACGTGCTGAGTTGCCAGCCCTAACGCACAAACTTCAACGAAGATACGCCCATTCACGCATGTCTCCATGCAGAAAACGCTCTAGCTGAGAGTCGAACCAGTCAGCATCTTACTGTGAGGCGACAACGCTACCACAGCACCACCACCGCGGATTATTCCTGTACTAGATATACAGTTGGAAATTTAGCCTGCTAGGAAATTAACTAATTAAAACACAAAGTAACCTGTTTGATTCCCATCACCCCCCCCCCCTTGACAATTATTTTGTCTCCTTTCACTTTGGGGCTCATTTGTTCCCCTTTGGGGCAAGGCTCCATCATCCATTTTGGTTACCTCAGAGGTAGGAATGAAACAATGAAAGTGGTACTGCCATCCATTGTGGAGTTTGGGATGTTATGCATGCCTACTGATGACTTCTGCATTAGTTTTGTTGCAGTATGCATATGTGTATTTCTGTGCCCGCTGTCTCAAGTTTCAAGGTGCCTACATGATACATTAGGAAGCATTCTCATTGTGACCTTCACCATGGTAAACCCATAGTCTCAACCCCTCAGATGTGTAAGCTGACACTGCTATACTTCTTCCTTCCCTTCACCAACCTTTGCTACCTGAACCTCAGGTTAAATGGGGTAGAATCTGTGTCGCATCCCCATAAAGCTATGGAACTGGTCCTATAAGATAACTATCTGTTTTTCATTCTATATCTACCATATATATGCATAGGTTTTCACCCTTACTTGTCACTCCTTGGACCATGTGTTAGACTTTTCACTCTGACTCTGCATTTGTTTCTTCTTTAAGCAACTTTCCACAGACCTTGGAGAAGTCTGTGAACAGGGAGACCTTTCCATCTAGAGTATCTGCAGTGATGCAAGCACTGAAATTACTGTTGTTTGATAGATTCTGGCTATACCTTTCAATGTGCAGAGATAAAAATAGGTAAAAAAGGCTCTTGAAAAGTAAGTACATTCACTCAAACTGCGGACATCTAATTGGCATAAAAATTGAATACCAAAACAACACATCTTCCCACTTTCAGTTGGAATGTGGGATACTACTCGAAACTTAAATTTAAAAAAAATGTAAAAAAATGATGGGAAAATATAAGAACATTATCAAAGAGATTATGTAAATTCTGTAGACTTTATTGAATTGTATTGTAAAATTCTACCATACAAGGTCATTTATTTTTGCTCATGACAAAAGGACACGTGTGTCGTCTTTCCTTAAAATATTGGTGCCAACGGTATGTTGGTCATGTAGTGTGGTTTTCTGTGTACTAGATAGCTTCAGAAATCATTTATGATGAGGGGGTTCACAGAGTTTTATCCGAAGTATAGGAACATACCTGCAAAAATATGTACATCATGTGCTGAGGTAAATCAGGCCTGAAAATCAGGTTGTTCCTCCATAATCTGTACATTTGAGAGATCTAAATTGTTGAAGTAAATCAAATGTTAATTGAACATTACTGCAGTAACATGTAAGCTAGCATTGCTTTCCTCAAGTTGTCAAGAAGTCAGTAGCTTATCCAAATCACAATGTTTAGGCAGACCTGTATGTTCATGAATGCCATTGTTGGGCGTGATATGGAATATGCTTCTATAGTGCAGGTTGCAGACATGCTACACCATGGAGTGAATTTCTGATCACTTAGTTGTGAAAAGAATGACCATCCTGCTGTGAAGTTGGACTCTGTATAGATCTTTCACTCCTCTTACTTTCAAATGGTAGGTGTGATTCCATGATGCTACCTGTTATCAAGGTAAAAAATGTTTATTCACTGTCCTTACTTCATTCTGTCTGTGTTTTTACTAAGCCAGGTAACTTTAATGATCTTCATCTCTCTGCAAATACAAACATTTATGCAATCATGTACAAGCTAAGTTGCAGCCACCAAACCTCTGTTTATTTTTTCCTTTTTTTTCTGTAAGCCCTAGTGCTGCTTGTTGACCATCGGCTGCCAGGACCATCCCTTTGATTTCACTAAACCTCTTATCTGAGTAGCTATTCCCACAGGTGCAGCTGCTAAAGAGGGGAGAAGAGGAAGTGGATAGTGACATTGGTCCTAGTACAATCTCTGTGTGGGACTATACAGTAGGATAGGACTATGAAGTGGTGAGCGATGGCTAAAGATGGAGTGGAGAGGGTATCCGCAGTATGGGTTTATGCTGGGTAGTTCAGGAGTTATATTTTTTATACTTCTAACATTTATTGCAGCAAAAACTAGACCAACACGGTTGGTGATTCGGTGGTGTTGGGTTACAGAAGTGTGTGGGAGATAATTATCTTTTTTTTCATTGTGATAGGTTGGGCCAGGATTAGGGTGTATATCTCCTCCTAAAAGGACTTTAGTATATTGGGGAATTATGCATATTTGTTTTTGGAGGGGATTCTTCATAGGTACATAGGTTCATAGATTAGTACTAGGCTAACTGTCCTTGTGGACCATTCCAAGCCCAGGCATTTACTCAATGTGAGAATCAAACCTTGCCCCTTGTGCCTATAAGATGAACACCTTAACCACTATGCCATCCTCCCTGTCACTTCTTTGGAATAGGCTGCCAATTTAAGTGAAGGAGAGCATCTCTATGACACTATTCAATGGGAACCTGGATGAGTGGATCAGGCACCATAAGTTCATACCAGGGATAGTGCTCACAACCCTCCTGGAAGTGGGCAGTCATTACTAAATACAATCCTGGGTATTGACTAAAGTGCCTGTGGTATTACATTGAGATAAAGTGACTAGGCTTGGAATGACCTCCAGGTTGATAGCATAGTAACATCCTATGATCCTATGATGTATGCTACTCACACCAGCATTTTCTAAGGCCCAACCCCTAATGTAACAGAACTTTTGTAAACTGGGAGAGCAACAAGGTGTGCCTTTCTGAGGATATGCCTGACCAGGGCCATATGCTAGTCATGCCTGCTCACCCATACTACTCTCCTACTCTGGTGATCATTCTAAACCCAGACAAGGATGAAAACCAAGTGACACTGCTAAAGGCACTTCGTTCAGCAAGTCAAACAGCAATAGTATGATAACAAAGAAGCCACCATGGATAAACTTGTTTCCAGCCTTCAAAACGTTTATTGTAAAAAAACAAAAACAAACACAAAAATAATAAAACAAGAGATTAGTGGTTTCGGCTGTAACCTTCTTCAGATCTCAATATTCTAAAACCAGTCATGTTTTTTAAATAGGAATTGGAGCCAAATGAAAAGATTTTATCACTAAACTTCCAAGGAAAGAACCAATAAAAACCTTCATATGTTTGGACAAATAGAAGGGCAATCTATCACAAAGGGACCAATCACTGGATTCCCTACTTAGTAAGCATCAGAGTGCCCTAAACTGAACTTGACTAGAAAAAAGCCAAAAGCATTAAAAACACATTATTCTCATTAGTATGACAAATATAAATCTAGCTCAACAAACTTTAAATCATACAGCTTGCCACAAACTACTAGGAGTGTTTAGCTGTTTGCACTACCTAGCAACCTTGTGGCATTAACTAATCATCTATCCTAAAAATAAAAACTTGACCTATCAGTGTAATTTCTATGTATTCAGGATTGCATGATAATGAATTATTCCATCTGGTCAACGGTGATAGCTGTCCCTATTTGAAGCAGTCTTACATAAAAAGCAAACCTCAAAAGTTCCAGTTTTTATATGTCAACAAAACTGATTTCGTCAAGCATAGGACCTGATCGACAATTATGTTTGCCTTTGCTTTGGGGCTGCTTAAATTAAAAATATTATTCCACAAAGAGGTCAATGACGAATTTCATTAATTAAATGCTACCAAAAATAAAACAAAAGTGATCTTGTTCTAAAAAATTCAATAAAACAGACTTAATGTAATTTCTTGCAAGGGCCAATCAGCCTGTATGCTGGCACCAAGATAACCAGTCAAACCATTGCTAGGCTGTACATGAGATATGTGCATATTCATAAAATATACAGTGTAACTGCCTATTTAATTGCTAAGCATTACGACAACGAAAAGAGCTGCAGATATTATCTGTTGCTTTTTATGGTACGTCTATATCGTTGCATAGAGTTTGTGTACGTGTTGAGACAGACCTGCAACTCTTTTTGTTTTATTTTTTTGACAATTAAAAACTGGAACTTTTGAGGTTTGCTTTTTATGTAAGACTGCTTCAAATATGGACAGCAATTACCATTGACCAAATGGAATAATTCATTATCACTCAATGCTGAATACATAGAAATTACACTGATAGGTCAAGTTTTTATTTTTAGGTTAGACGATTGATTAATGCCATAAGGTTGCTAGGTAGTGCTAACAGCTAGGCACTCCTAGTACTTTGTGGCAAGCTGTATGATTTAAATTTGTTGAGCTAGATTTTTATTTGTCATACTTATGAGAATAATATGTGGTTTTAATGCTTTTGGCTTTTTCGTAGTCAAGTTCAGTTTAGGGCACACTGATGCTTACTAAGTAGGGAATTTAGTGATTGGTCCCTTTGTGATAGATTGTGGTTATATTTGTCCAAACATATGAATGCTTTTATTGGTTCCTTCCATGGAAGAGTAGTGATAAAATCTTTTGATTGGCTCAAATTCCTATTTAAACAATATAATTGGTTGTAGAATATTGAGATCTGAAGAAGGCTATGGTCGAAAGTGCTAATCTCTTGTTTTTTATTTTTTTGTGTTTGCTTTAGTTTTTTACAATAAACATTTTGAAGGCTGGAAACGAGTTTATCCATGGTGGCATCTTCATTATCCTACTACTGGTTATCATTCTAAACCCCAGCCTTCATCATGGTTTGAATGATGTGCTCACATCATCCTTATCCCTTCCTCTAGGATAGGTGTTCTCATTGTCCCTGCTATATCCAGCAAGCACTAAGCCTGCTAATCAAACTCAGGTCACTTGGGCTCTAGTCAGGGCTTTATCCCTCTATGTTACTTTGCAGGCAGTCCCAGTCTTCTATTTCTGATGTGAATATTCAAAGAAATAATTTTAGGATATCCAAGTTTCTCTTCACTAGACCTACTGATTTTTATTTTATATAAATTTACTCTTACATTAATTTTCATGGACTTCACTGATGCATTTACAAAAGCACTTATTTAGTTTGTATTTTGTACAGACTTGCTTCTTCCTTTTTGTTAAATACTTTTTCCCTGCCACCATCGATTCATTTTCTCCATTTATTCCTTTTTACTAGTGCTTTTGAACCTGATTATTAATTCTACTGCATTTGTCACAATTTCTCTAAAAAAAAATATATAAATGGCTTCCACTTCCTGTTTAATTGTAGATTTAGAAAGTTCATCTTTTACAGTGGCAACCTTGTGACACTCTCCTGCTGTCTAATCTGCATTCTGTTGTTAAATATGTTTGTTATAGATTTGCATTTCAGAAAATCCTCTTTCTAAAGTCTAAAGTTCTAATCGTTATTAAAGATACATCTTCTTGTTTCGGTCTCTTTTTCTAATTACATCATGCTATGCTAATAACTGTCTACCTGGGGAGACAATGATCCTGTGTATGTTAATTAGTATAGATCTACCTGGAAAAATATGACTCTGTGTTTCTTAGTTAATATAGATCTACATGGAGATACACAATCCTGTGTATGTTAATATATCTAGAGACATGTGATCCTGTGTATGTTAATTAGTATACAGCTACCTGGAGAGACATGATCCGATATATGTTAGTTAGTATAGATCTACCTGGAGAGACATGTTCTTGTGTATGTTAATTAATATAGCTCTACCAGGGGAGGTACGATCCTGTGTATGTTAATTAATACAGATGTACCAGGGGAGGCATGATCCTGTGTATGTTAATTAATATAGATCTAACAGGGGATGCACGACCCTGTGTATGTTAATTAATATAGATCTACCAGGGGAGGCACGATCCTGTGTATGTTAATTAGTATAGATCTACCAGGGAAGGTACGATCCTGTGTATGTTAATTAGTATAGCTCTGCCAGGGGAGGCACGATCCTGTGTATGTTAATTTAATATAGATCTACCAGGGGAGGCATGATCCTGTGTATGTTAATTAGTATAGCTCCATGATTTCCTTTATTACTAGCATGCTTTCATTATTTATTCATTCTTGCCTGTAACAGGAAGTCCAGGATCTCTTCAACTTTTAGGAAAAAACAGCACTTAAATCATATCAAATGAAATGTCATTTGCTATCCATCATTCAGAATTTTCCAACATTAAGAACAATATAAATAAGACAGTGTAGACTAAGAAGCTAACAAACGTCAGCTACTGTGTTTTGTAAAAAAAAGATTTATGTATTTTTGAAAACCTAACAAAGTGGACCAGTGTTAGCTACTCAAACAGAGAATTCTACAAGGAAGGGGTTACTGCTGAAATTAATTTCAATCCAGTTTTGCCAAGTAAGACTCAGAATTACCAACAACATCTGAGTGGCAAACAATTCCTAACACAAGGCAATCTAAAACTGAAAGTCATTGCAGTGGCCATGAAGAAGTGTTCATGTGTGCTGTAGTCACTGATCTGGTCAGTGCCCTGGTTGCAGCTGTCTTCAACCGCTGGTCCTATATATTCTAATGTGGGGGATACCACTACATGAATATCCACAAAGAAGACTGCAATCACTGATAAGCCTCATCATTCTAGAGATCTGAAAAGATAAAAGAACCAGTCAGGTACTCTAATTGGTGCTACTAACAACTGTAAAAGGACATACAGTTTCCATAGGCCTAGATTAATGCACCATCTGAAAATCTCAATTTATGTTTATTTATGCTTTACACTTTTGAGAAATATGAAATCCACAGTTCTGCATGCTATATCATTTGTATCTTGCATTAGAAGACAAATTACCAGTACTTTTTCTTTTACTATGCATTACATACATCTACATCTAACAGGAATTTACAGATTGTGCACAGAGAAGTCATATAACACCCCCCAACAAAAGAATACAAGATCACACAGGATCACCCAGTACTGCCACTGCTGTGCACAGTTGGTGTCATCATCCTGAGAAGCATACATTTAATTGTAATGTGTCATGTCTTAGCAACATCGCACAGACCAGCTTTTGGTTTGCAGTGTTAGTTTTTATCATGTCTGTGTCTGTGTGTCCATCAGCAGATTGTCCTTACACTGCAGCACAATATCAATCTGCTGTACAGCATCATTCGGGACTTCCCTGAAAAGTGGCCACTGGCCTAGTGGAACTAACCTGGTCAACAAATGATAAGTAAATAAATAAAATAAATTGTGGTAGTCAGTCCCACAGTGGGGTCTTCACACAAATGTCACTGTACTACAAACCTAACCTCTGTTCATATCATACCTCTCAAATGTCCTTACGGTCACAGAATAGGTTCATAGGTAGGTACTAGGCTATTGACCCTAGGGCCTATATAAGCCTAGCCAAAAAGGTACCCTGGCTTTCGCCACCCATGAAAATTATTTTCCTGTGCCCCTGTTGAGCAGAGCCACAAAGGTGATCCCCGGGGTGAATTTCCTATTTTCCCATCCAATCATCAATTGAATGTTCAGAGTTTACCTCAACTTTTTGGTCTGTTCCTCATAAAAGTTGTAGTTTTCTGGCAAACCACTGAAGATTAAAGTCAGTAAATAATGACAGACGTTTGAGTTTCAGACTTCGTATATTTAGAAAATGCATGCTAACACAAATGCTGTTAAAATTTAAAATCATATCCTATTTTTGAGCCTTTGTCTCCCCCATTATATTTGGCTCTGTGTAGAGTTTTTGCACTGAGGTTGACAGGTGTATTTGTATCTTGGCAACAGGTCTCATGCTGGTCCATGTGTACTAGTGTCATCATTGAGCACCAAGAAGCTCTGGGGTCATAGGATGACAGTAGGCCCTAAATAGGTCCATCAAACCAGAGTCAGCATCTGTGCTAAGCAAATGGCAAGCTAAACCAGCACAGTGTATCCTCACTGGATCTGTTAACACAGTACTGAGTGGAGTTGAGAGAAAACATTTCTTTTTTAAGGTAAGGGAAAGATGTCAATGGTTTATTGTGAAACTATGAAAGAAAAGATTGTTGTGTGAATAGTTCTGGTCTTTCTTACCTCACTGTTACATACCTGCTCGACTCTGTCCTTGTTGTGTTATTAAGCCCAGTGGCTCTTGATTTGTCTACTTGATAAAGTGGTTAAACTTTAGTTACCACATAGTGTCTTTTCAACTTCTTCAAACTTGCAGATAAAAAGAAATGAAAATATGGGGGGTTGGGGGGGCAAGTAACTGTGGCTTTGCTAAATGCCCAAATTCTCAGCAATAAAATAGGTGATTTAGAAGCTTATTGCACTTTGAGTATGCAGAGCATGCTGATATCACCATTACTGAAGCATAAAAATGCAAACTGCATATCAAAAATGAATGTATATTTTCTTTCACTGCTAAATCCTCCTTACTCAGCCTGACCTCATATTTAGACATAGTCACAGCAAGAGGTTCTATGATTCGATTCTTGGCTAGGGTATCTTCTGCACAGAGTCCGCACATCCCCATGTGTTTGTGATATTTTTTTTAATGGTGCTCCAGTTTCCTCCCACATTCTAAAGGCTAGCAGTACATTGATCTGCAAGTATGAGTATTATTTATTTATTTATTTAACATTTGTTGACTGGGAAAGTCCAACTAGGTTCCACAGATCCTGTTTTCAGTGGAGGCCCAGGGAGAAATGCTCCAGAAGCATGTCTTTAGAATGTGGGAGGAAACTGGAGTAGCTGGAGGAAACCCACACGAACGCAGGGAGAACATGCAAACTCTGCACAGAAGGCAACCCAGCCGAGAATCGAACCGCAGAACCTCTTGCTGTGAGGTGACAGTAAGAAAGTCATGCAACCTACTTCCATTTCCCCCTTTACTTAGTAAACTCTGCAGATAGAGGTGGCTTTATGCAGAGTCAGTAGAGAAGCTGGCTGTAACTCATAAGAGGGAAACAAACGGTATATACATTAGCTTAGTCCTATACTTCTACAGCCCTGATGTCTTGTAATTTGGTTTTCCTGATATTACTGTGTCTTCTGAAAGTCATTTTAGGGTAAGACTGCTTTTTACTTAATAGGTTTTAATACCCGTCTTTATAACTTTAATTAAACACCCACTCAGATAATTTGCTGTAACTTCAGATTTTCCAGTTCTATGTAAATAATTTTTATTACCTCTTAACATTGAAATGCTATAACCAAAGCTTGCTTGTTCCCACTTCCCAAGGATGACTGCATCACTCATAACCCTGTTTGATCATTTTTTTACCCCAGTGTCATTATTTATGTATCACTGCATTTTAAACACTCATTTCAGTGATGTTTTCCCCATTAAATTCTAACCTTAGCTTCTTTGCTCCATATCACCTCCTAGTGGCCTTTGCCTCTTTTTCTTAGCACACTTGTTTCTGCCAATCTTATTTGGATTACCACAAAATAGGTAGCATCACCTGTGCAGATCGTTCTTCCTCCCTCAAGAATAATTCAGTAGGTAGTTTGGGTGGTGCTGAGGTGTAACAAGAGGCAAAGAATCAGTTGTCTGTATGTTGCTGTTCATTCCTTCACCATCTCTTCATGGTACTCTGTGATATTTTCCCAGTCTATGCTTCTTTCTGTCATTTTTCATTAGCTTAATAAAGACATTCCATAGACAAATGAAGTCTGACAACTAGCTTATTTTTGTCTTACTTATATCCACATCTCTCTTTAATGGGACCAATTCCTCTTTCCTAGTCTTAGATTTAGGTTACTTTGTGGGACATTTTGACTCCCCTAGGTGACCAAAGACATTTTTTGAGTTTGTCTAAACAGACAAATAGACAGACAAACAGATTGAATGCTTCAATCAACGTTTATGAGGCCTTTCATCTACTTCACAATTACCATGGCAACTTGCTGTATAATCATTTGTATTAATAGTTGTGGTGGAATCAACAGTTCAGAGTAATGGTGAGTGTGGAAGAGAGGTGAAGAAGAGAGTACAGGCAGGGTGGAGTGGGTGGGGAAGAGTGTCAGGAGTGATTTGTGACAGACGAGTACCTGTAAGAGTGAAAGGGAAGGTCTACAAGATGGTAGTGAGACCAGCTATGTTATATGGGTTGGAGATGGTGGCATTGACAAAAAGACAGGAGTCAGAGCTGGAGGTGGCAGAGTTCAAGATGTTAAGATTTGCACTGGGTGTGACGAGGATGGACAGGATTAGAAATTTGTATATTAGAGGCTCAGCTCAGGTAAGATGGTTTGGAGGCAAAGCCAGAGAAGCAAGATTACGTTGGTTTGGACATGTGCTGAGGAAGGATGCTGGGTATATTGGGAAAAGGATGCTAAGTATGAAGCTGCCAGGTAACAGGAAAAGAGGAAGGCCTAAGATAAGGTTTATGCATGTGGTGAGAGAGGACATGAAGGTGGTTGGTGTGACAGAGCAAGATGCAGAGGACAGGAAGAAATGGAAACAGATGATCCACTGTGTTGCCCCCTAACAGGAGCAGCAGAAAGAAAAAGAAGAAGTGTTGAAAGGGCAATTTTACTGGAGATCAGCTCCTTAATTGGGGTTTACCACCAAGTGTGAAATGTATGCCTCTGTGTAAAGGTAACTCATAAATGTTTATATTAATCAGCAGGGGGATGTACAGTGCAGTCATCATCACACACACACACACACACACACACACACACACACACACACACACACACACACACACACACACACACACACAAACACACACACACACAAGCACACAGTAGGTGGGATGGCTTACCTTTCAGAAGAAAATGCATGTTTATATGCCTTCAGTACTTTACAGTAAATGCAGTTTTTTCCACACCAGGAGACCCATACTGCATTTTTGATATTGAGTGGGGCTTACAAATTTAGGACTGACATTGTCCATGTAAAAAGCCATGGGACTTTCCAAATTCTGATTTCAGAGCACTTATGTTTGCAATAGTAGTACCACTTATCTAATTAAATGCATTAAAAGCAAATAGTAAATAAAAAGGTAGAGTCATAGTCTTTTGGTGCATTGTTCGTGGTATATTGCTGCAGACAGAAAGCAAAGTCTTTATTAACAGTGTTTAAAACTGGCAGCCTTGTTTACAGTAAATGTCAGTGCCATCCCAAATGAAAGCATGAAATCCTACGTTTAGGACACCACAGTCTGTTGCCATTAGTTACAGATGAATTGCTTAGATGCACTTCTGTGGGCTGATAAAACACAAAGATGTTTATCCATTGCTTGAATCAAGCACATATAACTACAATGGTTTGAAAAGAGCCAGCAGCATTGTTCATCCAGTGACAAAGCCAAAAGCATACTTTTCGCTACAAGTCAGAAATAGCTGTCAGGGAACACAGCACTGAGGAAGGACAGGCTGCCAGGAACTGGGCAAATAAGAAGAGGGACTATTACTTTCTAGAAGGTCTGGTATTCTGCAGTAATGTCCTTTCTGTTGGGTAGTTTTGTGTTTATAATACCAAGAACTCTGAAAGACAACATTCTGTTTTGGAGTATAAAAACAGCTAACATTATAAAGTATTTATACTGAGTGACATTTCAGGATGTAGGGGTATCTTATGTAAGAACACTTTTTGTAAGGAGCTGGTGATGCATGCAGTTTTGTAGCATGGTAAACAGAGTTCATATACATGAATGTCTGTGTGTGTTAGAGGGATGCCACACATCACATAGGAGCAACACTGAAGATTTAAGTGGACCTGTCTGTAGGTTGTCATCATCATCATCATCATCACCCCCCCCCCAACTTTCCCATTTTCTACATGTCTATATGTCGCTTCAGTGGTCACCAACACTCTCATTTCAATGTCACTCTGCTATATTTTTGGACAATCATGCCTGTCTGTGGCAGGTCTTCTCTCACACAATACATCTAATACCTTGCTGGATGACCTCACTTCTTCTTGGCTTCTTCCTGTCTGTCCCAAATCTTCTTCATAAAATTGTCTTCTGTTTTCCTACACATGCCCAAACTACTGTACCCTGCTCTTTTTGACATTTTCCACAATTGTTGCTACTTTGGCTTCTACTCCAATGTCATTATTTCTTCATGTGTCCTACAGTATGTATTCTATCATCCATCTCAGGCACTTCATCTCTATCACCTCTAAATTCTTCCACTGCTCAGGTTTCTGTGCCATACACAAGTGCCAATCATGCCACTGTTCTGTATACTTTATTTTTTAAATTCTTGCTGAATTTCTTCTATCACACTCTACACTCTTACAATCTTAGACAGTTGCTTCAGGCCCCTCTGATTCTAGCTTTCACTTCCTCATTCAGACTTTCCTTCTCCTAATACATGAGCTGTTAACCTGTGCCATTGTTTTCCATTCAGTCATAGTTTACAATTTCTTCTGATACTCCCATTTGCTGCCATGATCACTGTCTTATCTGTACTTAGTTTCACTCCACGCTTCTTCAGTTTTGTGTTCCCTTCCTTAATATTTTGCTTTAGTTCTCATTCAGAGTCTGCTTGTAATGCCACATTGTCTGCCTATACCAGCTGTGTTGATCTGGAAGTGCCAGTGCGTGTGATTATGGAATTGTTGAAATGATAAAACATAACAAAACAGTTATAATCAGTTTACCTACTTTTCTGCATCTTTATATGGGAGGATTTTCTAAGTTTTAGATGATGATTTCTCATTCACATAATTATTTAGTTAATTAGGCTTATTTTTATATATTTTTATTTGCTCATTTATTAACTGGGTAGGTTAGGTAGTCTAAAGGACCCGTTTCAGCCATGACCAAAGCACAGGGCAGAGAAGTTCAGTTTTGTTCAAAATATCACACAGAATATAATTAGACATATTGATTACAGAAAATGCTAATCAAAACTGAAACTTTAATAACACTTCAGTGTTTGAGTTACATAGGCATTCGTCATACTTCTCAACTGTCCAGATTTTTGTCTCATATTTTTGGTTCCTCATAAAATTTGTGGTTTGATAGGAAATTAATGAGAATATAAGTCAGAAAGTAATGACATTTATTTGAGTTTCTGACTTCATATATATTATAAAATATATGTACACACTAACCCTGTTACTCTAGTAACTTTCTAAGTTTATAAGAGCAATATTTAAAAACTGTCCATATTTTTGGACTGTTGCCCCTCCACCCCCCCACCCCCCATGTTAGGCTTTGTTCTGATTTCTTGAACTAAGAGATTGAGAGACATGGCATCCATATTAGAACAGAATAAGTTGATAATAAAAAAGGGAAAAATTATCAGCACAAAACTTTGATGAAATGCATATAAAGTAACTGTGGTTGTGATTTACCTATCTTATCACATTATATTTTAAAGCAAAACCTATTTAGTCATTGTCAAAGAGATATCTGCAAGGAGAAATTTGGGTAAGATGAGACCATAAAGTATTCCTAAAGGCTGGGTGATTTTCCCCCCAAGTCAACAGAGAAGGCCGGGGTGTGTTTTTGATGAATGATGGAAAAAAGCAAGGCATGATAAGGTATATTCCTTGTTTTGGGAAATGTATCATCTATTGCAATGCAGGCTGGGATTCATAAAGAAACTGCATAGCATGCAAACACAGTCTGCACAGTCACATGTAGGGTGGGAGCCATTCTTAGAGCTATGTTGTGTAATGACACAGAAGCCCGCACTGCACATTATTCATTGCATGCAAATGAGTGGGTAAAAGGACAGAAATGTCGTCACACAGGCAAATGAAACAATAATGAGATACAAGGGGAAGACATCCCGATGAGCAGCGTGATTCATAGCGGTCTATCAACACTTTTCCTAACACCTTTCACAGCTACAATGCCATGACATGAGGCAAATATGACAGTTTACCATCAAATGACTGGAATGCATTCGTGCGAGTTTTCACAACATTGGACTAAAATTTTGAAATTTAAAATATATATTACAGATTCGACATAAAATAAATCGACATTACAAAACTTTGAAAGTATATGCTCGATCAAGTGTAAGTCGCAAGAATGCATTTCAGATACTTGTGAGTAAACCAAATATGACCGCTGGAAGTGGAGAGATGCTAGGAATTGTCGTAATTTGTGAACAACAAAATCTTATTTTAATAGCTATCAGTAACCCAACTACACACTGTCATATTCCAAAGTGGTGACAGCAATTTAGACTCAACTGACATACCATCACCGGACAGACTAGAAGATAAGTGATCATTTCATGATTGATCAGGAGAAAGCTGAAGCAATGTGACAGTTATGTCATGAAAATGCAAACAGTAGGGCATATAAAGGATGCCCATCCCCATGAAGTTTCAGACATATGTAACGCTTGCCTTTCTGGCTGATCACAGGCCATAGATAGATCAAGGTCTACCATAAACTTTACTATTCTCATTACACCATGCTTCAACATGTAGAAGAGTATAAATGGTTTCCCTGGACAACACATTATGTGCACCTTTATAACATTGCATATCTCCATGTAGTACTAGGCAGTAGATGGCCCATATAAGGCAATAAAATTCCCACCTGAAACTATGTCATAGATGTATATGAATATGAAAGGGTTATCATATCTCTATCTCTAAACTGCCATGTGGTCTGCAATACTCAAGGTATTATTATCAATGTGTGTGTGTATGTGTGTGTGTGTGTGTGTGTGTGTGTGTGTGTGTGTGGGTGTGTGAGTGTGTGTACGCACGCATGTATGTGTGCACGTATGTTCAGCCCACTAGTACTTTGACAGTGTGCACAATTCATATATTTAGCAGAGGAGTGACCTGTACCATTGTTTCTCTCCTCCTGCAACTTTATTTCTCCCCTGGTCATCTGGTTGGTGAGCACAATCTCACTATGCAACCAAAATGTGTATCAATACAGTAGCTTTGATTGTAACCACTACCCCCAAAACACAAACAAGCAAACATATGTTTGAGTGTTGCAGATAGTTACAGATACTCTCTCAAGCTCTGGCTAATAACTCCTATTTGCCATCCTGAAACACAGAGTGCAATGGAATAAAATCACACATCCTAAGACATGAAACATTACTTAATGTAAGTCTGGGCAGCTGTAGTTGTGTTTCTGCTGCCTTGACATGTCTGATGGGGTACTGTAATATATTCCTGATACAGTTAACAGAGGCAATTGGTGACTTCTATGCAAGGGCGGGCTGCAAGAAGTAACTAAATCGGTAAGGTTAGTGGGAATGATGGGCTCTATTATGAAGGGCCAATGACCTTCACCTGTGATCTAACAACAGATAGTGTCAGTCATCATCCACAGACTGCATCAGTATCTACTCATCAGAGACATTTTAGACATTTTATGAACTATATATGCTTCAGATATGTGATTGCAGTCAACAAGACTAGCCTTAGGTGAAATTTAGATAAAAATGTGTATGGCTCCCATTGCACACTGGCCCACCCATACACCACCACCATTGCCCCTCCCTTGTTTTCCCCCATCTTGGCTCTGTACCATCCAGATAGATTACTTCTTTCTTGTTTTTTTTTCCACATTTTGTCTTGCTTGTTGGCTTTTACCTCCATTCTTTTAATACACAATAACTGATCAAGACTCCACTGTAATATGCATACTCTTCACAGACAACAGCACTTTAGACAGAACTGACATGCCATCACTGCACATACTTGGAGATATGTGATCATTTTAGGGTTAATCAGGAGATAATAGATGCCCTGGTATGGATATGTCATGCAAATACAGCCATTAGTATAAGCAATGTAATTAAGCTGGGGGCCTAGGGACCTCTAGGTCTCCAGAAGTCATAAGGTTCTAGATTCTATGAGCTGCACCATATAACTTTTTTATAACCTTTTGATTCAGTGATGGCCTGACCAAAAATTATGAGTAGGGAAGTAAATTCAGTCTCATTTTTTATTTAATAGAAAATAAGTTGTGTCTAAATCTTAATGTTCAAAGCAAACAAAACAGTAGTCCCCAATAAATTGAGATGGCAAATGTTTACAAGGGTATATAAAACATATATGGGAAAGTATCTGGCTTCCTTTGTTCCTCTCCAAAAAGATGGTGATCTTTTGTGTACCCTTCTTGTATTACATTGGGGTGTAAGTAAAACAGCAAATGGCCACAGGCATTCATTATATAATTAGAGTCTGGGGAGGAAACCAGAGCACTTGGATAAACTCACACAGAGACTGGCAGCACATGCAGACTTCATACAGAAGGAATCACAGCCAAAATGTCAACCAGACAACTGAGCAATGGGAAAAGGCAATGCTACTGTACCAATGATCAGTTGCTATCACACATATCCTGCTGTGACAAATATGGGCAGTCACTTAATGTGTACAGTGCTGATGTCTGCTAAGTAAAGTGAAAACAATTATGGCCAACTGTTAGTTTCATCACAAGCAATCCTCAAACCATCAATTACAACCACTTTATTGACTGTGCACACATTAGATACCTCATTATGTTAAAAATAATGACAACACTAAAATATTCCAGTTAGCTTTGCACAAATGGGCACAAGTTCTGCAAAGCCTGAAAAAATACCACCTAACTTGAACAAATTATAGCAGGGTTATTAATTTATGTTCCCAACATCCCTGATCTCAGCAATTAAAGGCAACTTTATTGACTGCATAATACAATAAAAACAATTGGCTTCAATAATTTATTTTAATCTGCTAAAATACACACACACACACACACACACACACACACACACACACACACACACACACATGCACACACACACACACACACACACACATACACACACACACACACACACACACACACACACACACACACACACATCCCTGCTGATTACAACGTGTTATATGCCTGTCTATACTTCAGATATCTGATTGGGATCAAATGAATAAATGTATATTTAAATAATAAATGTGTTTTTTTTCAGTTTGCTGCTATCAGAATCATATAGTATACAACGTGTTGTGCCCCCCGCACATATATGTATACACAGATATGTGCATCCAAGCAAAATGATGTGGACATTAATTACAGCCACTGGTATGACTTTGACTGCAGACCTGAGATGTTTGATTGCAATCAAATTAATGACTAAATACATAAATACCTTGTACACAGGGATGTATCTTCTCAGATCACTGCTGTCAGAATGCATTGTGCAACCTGCTACACTCACTTGTCAACCTCTTAGCTGAAGAACCGATGTGAAAGCTAAAATGTAGCAAGGCACAAGGGACCAAAACCATGGACATATATAGCCATTGTGTATTTAAAAAGTTGCTTGAAAAGCCAGATTTGCAATAGCATGCTTTTTCTTCAGGGTATTAAGTTTGAAACTCAAATGTCAGTCATTATTTAGTGACTGTAGTCAGACAAAAATATGAAGCAATAGTAGTGTTTGTTTTCTAACAAAGTCATTTTGATCATCTCATCTTCTTTCGGCTGTTTCCATTAGAGGTCGCCACAGCGGATCATCTGTTTCCATTTCTTCCTGTCCTCTGCATCATGCTCTTTCACACCAACCGCCTGCATGTCCTCTCTCACCACATCCATAAACCTCATCTTAGGCCTTCCTCTTTTCTTCTTACCTGGCAGCGCCATCCTTAGCATCCTTTTCCCAATATACCCAGCATCCCTCCTCAGCACATGTCCAAACCAACGCAATCTCGCCTCTCTTGCTTTTTCTCCAAACTGTCCAACCTGAGCTGACCCTCTAATATACTGATTCCTAATCCTGTCCATCCTAGTCACACCCAGTGCAAATCTTAACATCTTTAACTGCCACATCCAGCTCTGACTCCTGCCTTTTCGACAATGCTACCGTCTCCAACCCATATAACATAGCTGGTCTCACTACCCTCTTGTAGACCTTCCCTTTCACTCTTATTGGTATTGGAACTGCTAAAATAAAAAGTTTTAATCAATAATAAAAGTTTTTTATTTTTGGTCTGATACACTTCTACAGTGGTTCTTGGAGGCAATAGCAGTTATTCTGAAAAATCAAGGGGAGTTCAGAGCAGCTATGCCACCTCTCACAAGCATTCATTTCAGACACACACATACACTATACATATGTTGCAATCAGTCAAACATTTGTATGACTGTGATTGCATACCTCAGAAGTTTGATTGCATTGAAACAAATGAATAAATATATAAATAACTGTTACCCATGAATGACAAATGAAGTTTCTCATCCCACTCTGTCAGAAAACAATGTAAACTCAGTCTTCACAATATGATTGCTTAAGAGTCAAGCAGAAAGATAAACTATAATAACTGGGAAATATAATAATGGGAGAGAAAGGATCAAACTCAGGGACAAATATCAGGGAACTGCCACAGAGTTTGTAGAGGGGAGCTAAGATATGATGTAGAATTACTGTTTATAATAAACACAGAAGAAAATTATTTTTTATTTTGGGTGTAGGATGTTGGCAGATTAGGCAACTGCCAGTGACCCAAACTGTGACAGTTGATTTAGCAGACTCTCCTCACTGTAGAATGTGAAGTCTTCAAGGCAGTGTTGTTACTTCATGTGTGAAACAGCTGGATTTCACAGCTACTAATGCCCAAAGCTGTCTCTGAGGTCATATTACTTTATGCCAATAGTGAATACTTTTTACATGTCATTCATTACCTATCACCAGAAGTGCATATAGTTTCCTGGTAACTTTATTTTACTTGCTGTAACAGGTAATTCATTTGACAGGGAATTATGTTATATTTTTCTGTGGTTACTAATTCTTTGTAATAAAGGTATCTGTTTTTTTTTTTTTTTTTTGTGCCATGGCCTCATGGTGCAGAGGGATGTAACCTTGAGTGTGACCTGAAAAACCCATATTAGGTTTATGGCATAGGTGTTAGGTGGGCCAGGTTAGGACAATGGGAGTATCTAACAAGCATCGGCTCACAAATATTAGGGAGAGAGAGAAGCAGATCTGGATGGTTGCTTGGGTAACACCTAGCAGCTGCATTAGGTGTTACCCCAGTGGTTACTAACCTGCAGAGCACATGGTGCAGAGAGGTGTGCTGCAGATGCCAGAAATAATCACACTTCCTGAATAAACAGTGAAATGGGACGGATATGGGAGCTACTGAGGGGTTAAAGTGGCTAGGCTGCTTTACTGAACCCCATAGGTGACCCACTTTGTATCACTTATCTCTTACCAAAGGGGGAGCAAATGTGACGATTGGCCTCCTCAGCCAGGAGTGAGAAGGCCATAGAACTCTTACATAGTCCAAGGATGCATGGCCCTTTCAGCTGATGGAATGACGAAGCTGATTGGATACAAGACCAGCAGAGGTGGGGGATTGGGAGTAAGATGCTTATGACTTTTTAATATTAGTATATTTTTATCCACATTCTCAGTCTGTTTCATAATTTCCCCTTCATTTCCTACTTCTCCACAGAGAATTAACCTTGTGGCTGCCAAGGACTGATATCATTTTTGGTATTGTTGATGCAGGACTCTGGACACATACTGGCTCAGCTGAGAAGCATTAGAACATTTATCTGTAATCCCACCCCATCCAGCTACCTGTGTGCAATGCAGTCAGGCAGCTACTAGGGCATACACTGTCCCATTTCTTCTTAGCTAAATGATTTGTTTGGACATAGCAGGTAGTAGCCCATGGGGCCTACCAGAGACAAAGCTCTCATACGCAAAAAGCCTCAACCTCCCTGGGATCTGGGATGAGAGAGCTAGGCCATGTTTACTGTATCCAACCTCAGCCAGTTCACCTACAGATGCTGGAAATGCTAATCAGAGCCATGTAACTGATGGAGTAGTCAGCAGTACATCAGCCATCCAGCTGAGTTTGTTATGCTGTTTGCTTTTATATTGTCATTTATTAGTTGGGTTACACTGTAGCCTTTTGTTTTATTTTGCATTTTTGTATTACCTCATTGCCCAAGTAACAGCTTAAATCTTATGCATCAAATTTATGTGTCAAGTGACCAATCAGAAAGTAAAATAATTTACATTAAAATTGTCTGAATGAAGTCCTTCTGTTCTTATGTTTAAAACAAAGAGAAGTAAAGACAGCATTCTGACAAACAATATATCAAAGATGTCAGAAAAACTTTAGATGTCATCAATGTCTGGTTCAAGAAGAAGGGAAAAATCTGTTGTCTAACTGAATGTGGCAAAAGGTTGCATCTGTCTGCTTGCTGACTGATTTAGCACATAGTAGGTAAAATGTTTAAATTTAGCAGAACTATTGGAGGACAACTGCTGATGAAGAAGCAGAATGTATTTGCTGTTGCAGCCATCTTTTTTGAAAAATACCCTTTGTACATTAGTAGTGTCTAGGTGCTTATGTAAGTTAGGGTTTTACTATAAAAATGGAGAAAGTTTAGAGCCATGATAGAAAACCTAAACAGCAAACAATGTCTTTAATGGGACTCAAAAGAACAGTGTGTACATTCTTGCAACACCCCATATGCTCTTTGGTAGGCATAGCAACTTACAGAGAAAATATTAAATTAGGGATGAACTGCACACCCACAAATTATAACATGGCCAAAAGGTCTTACCTACAAGGTTATATAAATAATATTGTATTCATGTGGTGCATGGCTGTGACATGCCTACATTTGTGCATTCCATTTAATGACACATTGTGGTGGTCAGTGATTACCAAGGGCTATATTCAGCTGGTTCGTTTTAGTCCCCTGATGTACATGTAGGTGTGTGGAGTGGGATGGTAATGTTTAAATTATCATGACAATAGTGCCCACAGGTATTTATTTCTTCATTCATGAGTACATTTTGTGGAATTCTGTCTTCTACCCTGATAGGTTGCTGAGTGTGATATTTGTTTTTGCCATTTTAGCTGATATTGAGAATCCAGTAAAATGATTAATAAAAGTGTTTATTTTTACCTCAGACAGAAAAACACAAAGCACTGCAGGCAAAGTAATAGTAATCTTTTACATTAAAATTGTCCATTTTATCATAAAATATTCCTTATCTTTCAATATCTTAAATATGTGATTCCAGGCAGTATTAAAACTTCATTTTAATTAATACAAAGAATATACAGACATTTTTTTGTTTCTGCTTTTTTTTCATCAAGACATCTCTGCAAATAAGACTCTGGTTCTTTTTGAACAGTTTGCAGTACACAGACAACTTTCAACAGCTCGTTTGCATTAACCTATGCCTTTATCTAGCCTTCAGGTGGTGGGTGTGCATGAGTGTGTGCCTTCTCAAGTGTGTATCTATGTACATAAGCATACATGTAGGAAATAAAACAGGCAAGATAAAAATAAAAGATTTTAAAAAGGGGCAACCGTGATTTTTTTTTTCGGTATTCAGGGAATAACTTAAACTTTCAGTCTAAATTATGTTTTCTTCTCTGAAATTAGATGAAAATGTTATGCAGAGTAAAATATATTGTTTATCATACTATATAACACACAGTGAGGTATACATGCATATGTTTGTGTCTTTCGGCTTTTCCCGGTTAGGGGTCGCCACAGCAGAACTCCGGTCCGCAAATGACTGGTAGTGGATTTTTACGTACCGGGTTACCAACCCTGACACACAACCTTAAACGAAGGCATGCCCCATTCATGTATGCCTCCACACAGAAGACGCTCTAGCTGAGAATCGAATGGGACAATGTCTTGCTATGAGGCGACAACGCTACCGCAGCACCACCACCGCAGTTAGGTATACATGCATATGATATGTTAAAAATGCTGTATAACTTCTGTATTAGTCATAGTAAACTATTTTTGTTCGAGTCTTCTTATCTGAGACAGGGATAGGTTGTTTTGGATGGATTCTTTAAGCCCCTTGTCTGACATGCATACTTTTTACTATAATTTTTTGCATTTCATTAGAACTTGCATTCAAGTCTGAGATAATTGACAATTTTGGAGTGAAAAACGTGTGGATTGTTAAGACCTGACTTAGTATCACTTTTCTAGTATTGTTCCTATCTCTCTGTTTTCCTATTGTCTGAGTTTTACAAGTCTTTCCTGAACATTGAGGAGAGCCTATAACTTCTGACATTAGAATGCCCCTCACATTTTCACTGCTGTCTGTAGCGTATAAAAGTTAAAGGTACTTTATACAACAGACTATAAAGTAATATATAACTATATAGATGGATATGTACAACCCCTGCTTTAACAGTTGGTGACTGAGTTAAAATGGCAACCAGAGTCAGATCAAGGTGCAATTAAATGTTTTTAAGGAGCATATAATACTGGTAGTTAAAATTCAGATCTCTGCTCGCATCATCATTGCCTAAGTCCTAATCTAAGCCTTAGAAAACTACCTTCTTAATAAGAGATCCCTTTGCAGTTGTGTTGAATAATGTTGTATAGTAACAAGGTTCACACACAGTTGTCACATAATCTCTTATCACTCTGCACTGTAGGTTAAATCTCTGTACATCAAAACAGAAGCTTTGCTTTCAATAGGATGCCTATTTGAAACACATTATTAGCTTTGGAATTAGTTACATCAAGGGGATTCTATTAGAACATTCTGGCTGTAATGTTCAGCATATGCTAATTAAATATTAATCCTTACTTCCTGAGTCACCTATGGGACGTCAACTTGCAAATTCCAGCTCCTCGCAATAAAGTAGAGGCACTGTACTGGCTGTTTCATTCCTACAGTTTAATAAAGCTGAGAAATGTGACCATCTGTCTGTGTTGCATGGAAAGTCAGCAGAAGTTAGAATAAATAAATAAGCCTAAATGAGATTGTTCTCTAAAGAGCAAAACACAGAGGGTGGTATTTTTAGACTTGTTTTGCATGGACACATGCCTGAAATCTGTTATTGACAAGCAGCCGCATCTGAACAAGACAAGAACAGTCAATTCATTTGATGACCCTCCAAAGACTTTGCAGAGCCTTCTATGGTATGAGGCTTGAGATCTCTTGGCAGGGATTTTAAGCATGAGGAAGAAAGAGTAAGAGAGGGAGAGGCAGAAAGTGTTGCACTCTGCACGCGATCCTTGTGGCAAAATGAAAACCTCATGAGTGACGGATGTGGCATTGTTATACAGAATGCTTGTACTGTCAGAAGAAGATATATTACAACCCACAAGTTCAATCAGTCACAGTTGGCATAGCAGTATCATGCCATGGGAATAAAATAATCAGTCCACTGTTGTAGAAACTCATGCCATTAATTCTTTCTGATAACCGTATCTTTCTCTGGTTCCTCATAAATACTCACAGGAGTGTTTCATGTTTTGCTAAGTTGTTAGATGGTGTGCTTCCAGGAAATATGGATACCCTGGGCAGCAGGCCATTTTTGTAAAAGTCCTCCAAAGAATGCTAGTCATGAGGATTAGGGTTTCAATTATTATAATTCCCAAGCTTTAGCACAGACCCTGAAAAAGGATAATAGAGTCAATTGGGATGGGAGAGTAAAAGAGAGACAGAGAGGAGAAAGACGTTTGGACTCTTAACACTTTTTATTTATTTCACATGTCAGAATACAGCTCATTTGTAGTGATACACTGACTGGATCAGAATTTATATGGATATAATTGATGTGAAGGTTCTAGAAAGAACTATTCAGCCATGTTTCTGACACGGTGCAGTATCAAATGAAAATGTTTTTTGTTTTCAGCTGCCTCAACATTCCCAAAGAAGAAAGAAAAAATAACTTCATTTCTTCTGCATAAAGTCCGTACACCATTCATTTTGACAAAATTACATACTGATTCCTTGCCTTTGTAGCATGGCACACTGCATTCTTCCTAAAAAGTTTGCAGTGTCAGGTGATAGTCAGGTGTTTTACCATGGTAAGGAATAGTATATTCTTAAACTTCTCTGTGTGGAAGATTTTCAGTCCATATATCCTAGTTAATCACTGTATATTAATCAGATCAGACAAAAGTAGTAGAAGTAGCGCACTTAAACCCGTCTTAAGTAAAAAAAATAAATAATAAAAAATATATAATTGTACAGAATTACTAAGTATTCGAAAGTAATCCAACCAAGCCAAGCAGTCTGTTTCTAGTCGAAAATCCTTTATTAAATACACAGACAAGCAATCCAAGTAAAACAAAAATAGAATAATAGTTTCCTCACAAGCTTTCTAAATATATATATATATATATATATATATATAGATATATATATCTATATATACATACTTTTTCCTCAGGCATGGGAGTGGTTTATTGTGCTGTAAAACAAAGTGTTATTGGTACACATGTTAAATTCACATCCCTTACCCAATCAGTGTGACATTCGAGCTGGTCCTAACCTACTTAGTAGCTGTCATAATAATATAAACCTTATGTACTTTAAATAAAATTAAAGTATATATATATATATATATATATATATATATATATATATTTAGAAAGCTTGTGAGGAAACTATTACTCTATTTTTGCTTTACTTGGATTGCTTGTTTGTGTACTTAATAAAGGATTTTCGACTAGAAACAGACTGCCAGCCTTGTTTGGATTACTTTTGAATACTTAGTAATTCTGTACAATTATATATTTTTTTATTTTTTTGACTTAAGACGAGTTTACTTTCGCTACTTCTACTACTTTTGTCTGACCTGATTAATATACAGTGATTAACTAGGATATATGGACTGAAAATCTTCCGCACAGAGATGTTTCTTACACTGTTTTATTTTTGGACCCACTACACTTGTTTAGTGGGTTGTTTTGAGACTTCGGGGATACCATGGAGATTACTTAAATAGTATATTCTTAGTGCCACTAGCAAAGCATGCAGTACCTTAGAATCATGGTTATTAACATTTGAAATAATTCATAATGCATCATCATATTTCTGGAGTTTTCTGCAAGTGTTTCCATTTTCTTGCATCATAATATGATGACTTGTGTCCAACAGGTGACCTGGGGCGCTGCATTTAGCATAACAGTGTACATTCCCACATATAGTAATTTATTGTGTATGGAAGGTTCCAGAAAGTGTTTTTATTTTAAAGCATTTAGTATAATCACCATCAGTAAGTTACCAGTAATACCTTTCACATCTGTTCATTTTACTGATATTATTTAATAGTGCTAAAATATTTTTGTCAGCTGACCATTTCTGTTTTACTGGGAATGTATTGTATACCTGATATGTAATTTTATGCATTGTTTAATAAATGCTGAAAATATGTTGGCTGAACTTTCAATTTGTCCACTGATGATGCTTGAGTCTGAATATTTTGTGGTTTGGGAGACAGTTTCAGGTATGTATGTGTTATAAAATTGATCTTGAATACTTCAGTATCATGATTCTGTATGCCACTGCACCTCTTCTGAGCAATGCTTCAAGGAAAGGCTAAAACTCTTAAGTGCTAAGTAATTCAGTATGCCTGTCTTCTCAGAGAGTGTTGCCACCAGTAAGAATGTCACGTTACAAATGTCAGTGTTAATTATGTGACACATTATTCATAATTATCTGCATTGTTTACTGACATTTGCATAACACTAGAGCTTAGCAACTTTTACATGTGTTTAGATTTGTTAAGCAGATAAAGTAACATATATTTTTGGAAGGATAAGCTAAGGAACTGTTTATAGTAAAATTCAAAGATCAAAACATTCCCACAGTGAATACATATAGAGCCAAACCAGGGAAACATAGCAAAGCTAAGAAGCCTTAAAATGCAACTGTCCCTTGATAAAAGTGGTATGGGGTATATGCAAATTGGTGCTAAGGGTAAGGGGTTATAGCTCATTAGTTTAAGTCATGATAACACTTTATTTTTAAAAGTAATTATTAATGTACAGTAGAGAGACAATTATCCAAATGTCAATTATCAGAAATGTTAAGTATCCAAACACAGCCTTCCAAAGTGTTCAGGTAGGAAAAATCATAAAGTCTGAATATATAAACGTTATACATATTCATTTGTGAGTGTTTCTGAGTTTGTACTACAATAATATACTATACTGTTTTATATTAACAGTATATTTGTTTTATTTTTCTTGTTTAATGTTAATCAAAAACAGTTTTAGAAGTTTTTTTATCCAGTTCAATTATATGTTTGATTATCTGAACTATCCTACGTCCCAATTAGTTTGGATAATCGACTCTAATGCACTTAAACAATCAAGCTGCACTAGCTGCAGGAATGGCATGATTTAACCTTTTTTCATTTATCAATATAGCATACACTTAGAATGTGGATATTGGTTCACACACTATGAAGTCTGATGCCCTTTACATTATAGGTGGATAAAAAAAAGTTATGGCTAAAAAGCAAAAAAGTTCCACAACAAATGAACATAGGACGAAACCATAGAGAACTTAACAAAATAGAGTACCTTGTGAAAAAAAAATAGAAAAAAACTTGATATGGCCATCATGGGAGATGTGCTAATTACCATTAAGGGCATGCAAGTATTCTACATATTAAGAGGAAGGGGCCATAATGTTATAGCTATAGATGAGGCAAAGATGACTGGGTGCAGGATGGACCCAATGAGCCGAAGAGGTAAATAACATTCTCATGGTAAATAGTAGTGAAGTGATTTTATAGAGCCTATTACTTATACATTTTGTTACTGATTTCTTCTTCTCTGAGTAATGCATTGCCTCAGTAAGATAAGGAATGTGCTGTGTTAACTGTATGTGAAGTTATAATTCCTAATGAATAGATGCTATAATGACAAATAATATGCCTGCATTTAGATTAGATCACATTAAGATGTGCTGCAACAGACATGGAGTAAAAATCTGATGCTTGTGATTTTTTTTTTATTGTTATCTTCTGGAAAGTGTTATTAGAACATATTCTAGCTTCAACAACACAGGCTTTATTTGCAGTGTCTTTGCAAATACATTTACTTTTTCAAAAGAGTTGTCCAGGATAACTTTGAAGTGCAACACATTTCACCAAAAATTCAAGTACAGGGTTATACTAAGACCCTAATATACCAAAGCAAACTCATACAACTAATAAAACTTTGTCAGAGGTCAGTGATGATAAACAAACTTTGACCTCCAACACTTTTGCCACCAATCATATTTAGTCTTCTGCATCTTGTTTTCCTTGAGGATTCACTGCTGCACACTCATGTACACTGTGCAGTATGAATTATGTATGTCTTATAGATATATAATGGCGAGATACACTAGGTAATACTTTATCAGTAGAAGTTTATCACAAAGGTTATCCAAGATGATTTAGACAGCATGCTTTTTAATAGTATTAGATTGCTACCCATTGAGAGCATGATACCTTGGTACAAACAAGTCATTTGCACTTGGTCACAGAAGGCTATGGCTCAGCAGGACATAATCTACTAATCAAAAATTTCTCAGTTTATAGACTAAACAATGTCACCTCTCCCACTTTCATTAAAAATACTGAAGCAAAAAGTGTGCAATGGCAGATATAGCCTTGTTTTATTAGTACTGTATTTTTATTAGGTAAAAGATTGGGGTTATCTGAATTCTTCAGTGAGGTATGGTTTACTTGTGGCTATGTCTGATGTTTCATCTCCTTTTGTAAAATGTTCCCATGTTGTAGAATGTGTCCTTTATTCCATAATCTGTATTGCTCTTTATTTAAAACAATGAGACCTGTTCTGATGTCATTACTTTAACTGTCTATGTAAGTGTCACTGCACAAGATTTGGAAGGAAAGATGATTTTTTTATGCTAATGACACAGATGCCTGTAGTAGGTTGAGATACAAGGCAGACAAAGGAAGGAAGGTGGCAAATCATGCTCTAAGACATTAGAGATGGTATGACACATGCCTGGTTA
Organism: Protopterus annectens; assembly: GCF_019279795.1. Taxonomy (NCBI): domain Eukaryota; kingdom Metazoa; phylum Chordata; order Ceratodontiformes; family Protopteridae; genus Protopterus; species Protopterus annectens. The sequence continues at coordinate 538,454,746 of NC_056732.1, read as the reverse complement.
GACTCAGTGTAAAAGCAACTCAGTATAAATTTATCTGATAAACAATAACCCGCTAAAGGTTTGTACAGCTCAACATAGCTTTCAACCTTCTAGCTCCAAAATGAGGAACACTACCTTTCAAAATGTGGTACAAATGGGCCAAAAGTGGAACACTCACTAACAGCTTACTAACAACTTCATCTAGGAAGCTCATAGGATGGTTAAAATGTGACATGTTTAATTATATTATAGTAATTTTAACGAATTAGTATGATTCAGTTCAATTTACAATGGATATCATTTAAAAAATGCTAATACTGAATGTATGGCAGATCCTTTGAGTGTGGAACTTTGAGGAACATAAATGTTTTTATACCTCAAATGAGAAATATACCTTTTAATGAGGTACACTAGAGAGCTATGCATCTCAAGGGGAGAAGTAAAAAGAAATTGACAGAAATATCACATGATTTTTAGGTAACCAACCAGGTTAACAAAGCTGTAAAAAGAAGACAGGAAGAGTTCAGGCACATACAGGCAAACATAGTGCTTTCCATCTGTAGAGAAATGATTTTACAGAATTGTTCCTATAGATCTAATTTTTACTAACACAGAAGTATTAGGAAAGAAGGGTAACAAATTTTATATGTCTCTCACAACAGAATAACTGGTAGAGCTGAAGATGTAAAGTAATAAGAAAGGGAAGTGAGATGGTATACTGAAGAACAACCATACTATGTTTCTTCTAAGATGGTTTACTGTATTCCAGAAAAACATTTTGTGTTTAGTGTGTACAATCACACAACACAATACAATACCACTGTCTAACAGTAGTCATTTTTGTGTCCTTAATAAGAAAGCCTCAGCTCCTGACAGCTACTTTTGAAGTGTCAACTTAGACTTGACTATAATAGATCCTCAAACTCTTTTTTTAAGTTTGTAAACATGGGACTGAATGCGTCAACACATCTCATATGTGATTATTTGTTTGTCTGCTTGTTTTTAATTGTTTTTAATTTATTTGATAACCAGGAAGCTGGGTAGGTCCTTTTCAGTCGAGACTTTAGTGACCAGGTAATTACTGTGAATTACATCTGATGAAAACTAACAACATTGAAAAATATATATACAATCTTACAAATGTGCATAGAAAATAATGTGAACAAGCACCTTTTCATTCCTTCCACCACCTTACTCTCCCTTCTTCACTTACTTCCTTACTGCTATCTAATTCTCTTCCCTGACTTTCTCTCTAAGTATATCATAAGCCTGTTTTTCTCTCACTTCATATTTCAAGTCCTATTTGTATTAGACTAGCTTACCTTTAATTTCACTGTACACTCAGTGGTGGATTTATGCACTGGTGCAGGGGCACGTACTGCCCCTTTTTAAAGCTCCAAAGTTATAAAGTTAAAAAAAAGAACAAATGCAGTGCACTGTTATTTCATTGAAATTGGAAAATGTACCAATAAATGGTGCATTTTTCCATTTCAGCTTATCATTATTTACTTCTGGTGAATCAGGCATCAGAAATGCAATTTGGAGGTTGCAGTCAGGTGATCTATATGAAGATCCTGAGCTGCTTCTTCATTGTTTTTGAGTGAATGCATGCATGTTGGTAAAACGTATATGAGCTGAGCGCCACTGAAATCTGGACAGAAGTCAGTGCACCCTACAAAATTCCAACTCGATGTGCATTTGCTGCTCACACCTGCTCGATAAATTGGTGCTAAGCATTTCACATTTTGCAGAGAACTGTTGCATTATTTAGAACCACTGTATCAAGGAGGCAAAATGTGACTCCTTCATATTCCAAGATAAGTGGTCACTTTATTAATGCTCCTCAACATACACGGGCTTTATTCAAAATAAAGAAAGTGATCTTCATCATTATGCCATAAGCAATTGTTTGTGTCCAACATTAACAGAAAAAAATACTTTTTGAAACTGGAAGAGTTAATAGAAATTTGGATAGGAAGTGATAGTAGGATGAATAGCTTTAGAGTGAACTATGTGTCATTTAGCCCTTCTATGTGGCTGCAATGCACCTGGTGGGATAGAGTTTAAGTGTGTATAGGTGGGTAGTATGGTATTTAACCAAACAGTTGGGTGCCATTGCATAGTACAAGTTCTGCTAATACTTTGTGAGTTCTGAGAAAAAAATCCAAGTAATCTGTCAATCTGAACAGAGATGGGCCACAATTATTGCTCGCTTTCATCACAGTTTAAAGTTTGAAACAGCAAAAGAAATAGTCAGCATGTGTTTGTGTTTTGCAGCATCAAACTTAATCTGCATTTGTGGAAAAGGATTTGAAGGCTCTGAACACAGCTGGGGAAATGTATTGGAAAATCTGACCATATACAGAAAGAGGGCACCAGCAAGGTGCTTCAGTTATGTATACCTAAATTGTTAGGGAAGGGATGTATCTCTCAGCTATCCCTAATTGCCAGGGACTTGTCTGATTTTATTTCAAAATGTGATGGATTACAGTAAAAAATCTGACAGTCATTAAAGCTATAGATGCGTATTACTCCAAAAGGAACTAATGTTAAATCATACTCTGTGATTTGCAGATTTTCACTGATTATTATGGTTTTGTCCCAGATTCTGGATATAACAGGTTAAGAGCTATGGTTATGGACCCAAGTAAAAATATTTGTTTTTCTCTGACCTACATCTAAGTCTCAAGACAGACCACTCTCAATTCTTGCTTCAAAAGCTAGCTATGTTGTAGCATCAGCATTTTGTAATTATCAGCAGCGGTTGAATAGATGGTCAGCTTGTGCTTTCTTAGTCGGGCAGATGAGGTCCTTCCTGAAAAAATTGCCATCTTCTTATTTTTTACTGATGTTTTAGTATTTCCTCTTCAGGAAAGTTATTTTAAAGCAAGGAGTGTTATGTTTTAATGGATCATTTAGAGACTATAACATACTTTTATATGGAGAACTCTTTTCTGTCAGTTTATAAGTAGTGTTGACTCACTGATAAAATATTTATTGTGGAGAAATTATGTTTATTTTTCTATTGTAAGGCTGCCATAGTGTTCAAAACTGCTTCTTACTGTGTTTTTCTCAAACACTTACTGTGTTTTTCTCAAAAAGAGAAAAAGTGACTTTTGTGGACTGATAGTTTTAATGACATCATTGCTTGTTTTCCCAAAATAGAGCCACCATTTCAGCTTGACCATGGAATAGATTGTTTGTCCCATGGTTTGCCCTTCTAGCCACAAAAAGAAAAAGTTAAGCAAACAGCTCTTGCCACCACAGCAGGCTAAGCTGCAGGTGGGTGACTCCGGTGTGACCATTTGTGACCCATACCTCTCAGCCTATTAGTGCAAGAAATCTGGACAAAGCCTAGAATAATGGGGGGACAAAGGCCCAAAAATAGAGACAGATTTTAAATATTGCTCTTACAAACTCGTAAAGTTGCTATAGTAAACGAATTTGTGTTAGCATGCAATTTCGGAGGGAAAAGAAGTCTGGAACTCAAATGTATGTCATTATTTAATGACTTCCATCTTCAGTGATTTGCCAGAAAACCACAAACTATATGAGGAACACATCAAAAATATGAAGAAAAATTTGGACAATCTGCAAAATTCTGGACAGTTGAGAGGCATGCTCCAGAAGCATTCGTTGATTTCTTGAAATGGTTCCTGAGCACAGGCACTTTTATTCAGTGTAGTCAGTTGAGTACAGCTTTTAAAATCCTTCAAAATGCTTGATTTTCATCAGCAGTCATTCAGGTGAAGAAATGTAGAAAGACAGATTATCTACCCAGCTGTAATAAAATGGGCATTTAGCTGTTAGCCTGGCTATTAGAAATGGGATTTGCAACCAAGGAAAACAGTATAAACAGCACAGCAGTTTCAGGTGGATGGATACAGTTCATAACTGAAGCAGGTGAATGTGGTGTTCATATTTTTAAATGGAGATGGGTAACAACAGAAAGTAAGACCTACACACAATATATAGATTCTCCTTGTAACATTAAACTATTGAGTGGCAAGATGCAATACCAGCAGCTGACTCGGAATGATGTTTTTGAACTACCCATCAAACTGACTGAGAATGGTGTTTTGAAATACCCATCTGTCTTTCTGTAACTGAGACAAATACATTTAAAGTAAAAATGTTCAGTCTAACTAATACGGTTCATAATACCCCTAATTTACATTGCAGAGGTGCACAAAGTAATCTAAGTTAACAGTTTCTTTCAAGTATAATGCAATACACACTGCTAGAAAGAGTTTCTCTTTATAACTGTACTTACCAACGCTCCTTTGATCTTGGTGATGGTATGCAACAGTACTAAGGTATTACTGTAAGTGAAACTGTGTGGGCATTCATCACAATCCCTGGTAATTCCCAAATGAGTTAGAAGGTAAATGTGTTTTTTGTAGGGTATTGAGCTAGCAGATTTAAAAAATTCACCAGAGAATACCGCTGTTATAAATATTGAGGGAACAAATGGCTGTAACTAAGGAAGTTATTATTTTGTGCTGGGACACATGATCTGAATTTCCTAGACATATAGTAAAGCCTTATTAACTTTAATTTTATTTCCTACCAAAAAAAAAGCAATAACTATAAAATGGAAATCAGAATCTAAAGTAACTGTATTTGAAGTACTGAATATTGTAAAAGAGATTAAAGTACTAAAAGTGGGATCTTTAGCAGAGGGAAGGAACAAACTACATAAAAATACTTGGAACTGTGGAAACAATACATGAATGCATGCAAACAAATGTTCAGGAGAAGGAGTGAGGCTTAAAAGAAGGCAGAAAATGAGCAATTTATGTAAAGCAGGATTAAATGAGAATTGTTGCAAAGAAACAAAACATAGATTTAATATATAATGTATGTAAACAATGTATTTTCTTTTCTTTTAATGTCTGTGTGCCTATGTCTGAAGTGATGATTTAATAAAGGTGTTAACTAATTGTATTCCTGTATATTGCACACACCCACACACACACTTAAGGGGGTAAGAATCAATGTAATGCGTTAAATCCTGGTAGGGAGTGTGAGTTAGCATTGCACTGAAACCATGTTTCAGTGATGTGACAGATGTCAATATTTTCAAGGGTCATAAAAGCTTCTATGCATCACACTTTATCTAGCATTTGATGCTCCTTTGGTAACCCCTCCACCACCATTCATATGGGGGCTTAATGACAATGTGTGTGCAGCCTATCACATCGAGTTCCTCATCAAAATGTGTCATCTTGTACAAGGCACTTGTGGGTTAGGCTCTCTCCTTAGGCAAAACAGGTAGATACATGTACTGATCATCACTGTCCAAGAATATGTCAAGGAACTGCTGAAGTACCCAAGGAAGAAGCCTGAGAAACAACAAGTGCATCATCAATTTATTTCTAGAAGATGACCATGGCATATGGTGAGGGCTATACCTTGGTGTCCACAGGTATAGGGAGACCACTCATCTCCCCAAATACTTCTCTGTGGGCTATGCAAACTCCCTAAATCCCATAATGTAAAGCTATCAAGAATGTATATATACTTTCATGGCCAGAAAGTGCCATTGGACACACATATTTGTGGCATGGCCAAGACAAGCAGTTCACTAAGAGGATATAGCCAAGCTAGAATATACAGCAAGCATCTTTGTGGATTGCAAAGTAGATGAAAAAGGTAGTAGTTCACCTGTTATAACAGTGCACACTGATGAAATATATAAAAAAGCAATTATGAATCACACAGAGGTGAGAAACTTGCCTTGTTTACATAAGAAGGTCACAGAATTGTCTGTCAGTCAGCTGTTGTTGTATGTGATGAAGATACTAAAGTAAACGAGGGCCATTTTCCTTATTTTTTTTTTTAAGAAATGTCAGCATTTCAATGTGAAAGAAAAAGAAATGCTGGGTAAAAAAAAGAAAAATTTTTAAATTAATATCCTGTAATCTTAAGTTTTAGAGGTTGGGGATGGGGTGTAAAAGTACACAGATTATAATATATGTACAGTTGAGATATTTTCTCTTACTTTTGCATAGGTGAATGTCTGGATTAAGACCCTTAACTTAATCTTAAACAATGCTTTTATATTATGTTTAATTTGTTATAATTATTTAATCTGCAGCTATTTTCTAAAATTATTGTTCGTAAAATGTTTCGTAATAATTTGGAACTTTTCTCCCTGGGCCAGCTCTGAAAATGGGCTTCTACCCAGTCGGACATTCCTGGTAAGTAAATGTTAATAACTAAATAAATAAACAATGCATAACATTTAACCATATCTAAATTTCAACTATAGTTCTCACTAGAACAATAAATTTGTACATAGCTGAAGAAAGTGATTAATTCATCTATCACAATGTTGCTATACAAATACATGGAAAAATTTGACCTGATGATGTGAAAAAAATAAACACATTTTATACGATAATAAAGCAGAATGCATATTGTTCCGAATAATGGAAGCAGTTGCTTTTAGTAGGTTCAACTATGAAATGCCAACTGGCTAAACCATGGACATAAGAAATAGCAAAGAGTAATCCACAGAATGCAAAAGAGTGAAAAAAATAAAGGATATGTGTTTTTGAAGGGTAACAAACCCCATGCACCCCCTGATGTGGATGGCAACCTCCCTAACCCCACACCCTAAATTTATAGATACCATCTCCATGGTTACATTGGGTCTATGTTTACTGATCGAATGGCACATTCATCCAACAGCCATTCATTGTACACATACCATCGAAAGGCCATATGATCATAAATCATATCATCGAACAATCATATTTGTCCAACATAAACAAAATGGCTCATAGCGCGTGCTAATTGGTGTGGTAGGAATAAGGAAGTCTGCCTTTTCCCTACTGTAGTGTGATCTAGGAAATTTGCCCTTTCCCCACTGTAATACGATCTAGGAGTTGGTATATATAATTAGCAGGGGATGTGGGGGGCAACCCACCCACATAAGGTGGGTCCAGTGTTTACCATATCCTCTTCTTGTGGGGGACTGCACCTCCTAAGCCCCATGCTAATGATATATATATACCAATTGCGAGATCGCACTACAGTGGGGAAAGGACAGATTTCCTTATCCTTACCATACCAATTTGTATGTACTATGTGCTGCTTTGTTTATATTGGCCGACTATCATCATTCAATGACATGATTTACGACCATATGGCCTTTCAATTAAATGCAATTTATATGCTATATGTACGATGAATGACCATTAGATGAACGTTCCATTCCATCAGTAAACATAGACCTGGTTACATCAATTGCAACATGGTAGAAGTCAAACAAAAGAAGAGAATCCCTGCCAGTGCACAGTTAGAAAACATACTGCCTGTGATTTCCTGTGGAAAACAGTGGTGAGTGTTCTGCTGCTTGGTTTCTTGTTTTTCTGGCAACTGACACTCAGGTCATTTTTACCTCAGCTGCCTATGGCTGGATCAGTCGGACAGGCAAACAAATAAAAATGCTTCATGCTCATTAAATGTTTTTGTTCTTCTTTCGGCTTTTCTCGGTTAGGGGTTGCCACAGCGGAACTCCGGTCCGCTAATTATTGGTAGTAGATTTTTAACGGTGCTGAGGTGCCAGCCCAATGCCCAACCTTCAACAAAGGCACGGCCATTCACGCATGTCTTTTGAATGCCACTTGACCGTGGGGAGGGCATGCAGACTCCACACAGAAGGCGCTCCAGCCGAGAATCAAACGGGAGAACCTCTTGCTGTGAGGCGGCAACGCTACCGCTGCACCACCATGGCTAAGCTTCATGCTTATTAAATGATATATAAAAATCAGTGTATAGCAAGATTATATTAATCCCTGTTCTGAAGGAGGTATGCTCCTCCTCAAAAATGAGTACATGAATAGACCGGCAGTTGTAGGACTGCATACATATCTACTGACCTCATAAGATCCAAACACAGTGAAAGTTTTAAAGCTTGAGGGGAACAAGTCTAAGATGACTTCCCTACTTAGTGTAGCAGAAGTATATTGGTACATTAATTATATTATATTGGTATATTGGTAGAATGGCAATCAGACCACAAGTAGACAAAAGACAGGCAGCAACTGAATGTGCCAAATGACAAAAGAAAAAATACAAGGTGAAGGATCAGATGAGAAGGAAAGAAATGTGGAAAAGGGATACATATCATTGTAAGTAAAGAAAACTCCTGGAACAACCTTATGTTGATCAGGATCTGATGCCAAAATGGCTAAGGAGAGGTGACTTTAAACCTAAAGCTAAAAGGTTAATGTTGGCAGCCCAGGATAGCGGGCTATGTACACATTGGATTACAAGGTCCATTGAACATGTGAGGGAAAGCACATAAATGCAGGTTCTATAAAACAGCACTGGAGACAGTCATACATCTTATTGCTGGGTGTGATACACCACTGGGAGAGGGCCTATATTCTGAAAGGCATAATAATGTGGCAAGACTGTTGCACTGAGAATTATGAAAACATTGTAATGCTGAAGTAGCTAAGAAACACTGGAAACATGATCCACAAAGCATTCCAGAAAATGATGATGTTTATATCACATGAGATCACCCACTACCAACAGTTCAAAAAACAGATACAAGATAATGAAATGAAGTAAACCATGAAAAGAAAACAAAAGTAGCATTGATCATTGAAATTGCTACACCCAGTGACTATAGTGTCTTATGTACAGAGAATCATGAAGTCATAATGTGCTGTGATTAGTGACAATACACTTATTAACACATGTACACTTAACAAAGGAATTACCTCTGGTTATGTTCTTGGACTCTTACGTTTCTCATTTAACACTAACAAGGTGAAATTGATCTAACCTTTTTTGTAGGGGGTAAGTCCTTCTCCTTCCTTCATGAGAAAGCAGACCATCATACTGTATTATAGGTCAACTCTGAGGTTGTAAACGGGTAAAAGTGAGACTTTACTAATCATCAAAAGTCACGTTTAGCCATTACAATTTTATCAAATGGCATTCAGAAAAATCCTTTCAGCAGTTCAGCATGTTTCTGCTATTGTAATCACCAAATCCTAGAAATACTCTAAGCAATTAGCAAGTGCCTTTCAAAAATACTTGTAATATTTTTGGAGTGAGTTAATTATCGATAAAATTACCATCAACTCTCCAAAGTCCATAATAAGGATCTTTGACACTTCCAAAAAACTTGCAAAAATGTAACTCTTCCCAGTTTCAAAATCAGCTTATCCTGTACTACTTTACATTATCCAACAAAGGTACCTCAGGGTTTTACTGGATCCACTTCTTTCCTATCAAAAACATACACTGAATCTTTCACAAGCAGAGTACTAAATCAGCTCATAGATCTTTAGATAATCTCTCATTTGCTTACCATAAAAGCTCGCAGAGATACTGGTAAAACATATTAATATCCAAACTGTAATACAAGTCTTCCAGTTTTCTAGTCATACCTCTCAGCCTGTTAGTGCAAGAAATCTGGACAAAGCCTGACAAAATGGGGGTACAAAGGTCCAAAAATAGGTACAGATTTTAAATGTTGCTCTTATAAACTTAGAAAGTTGCTAGAGTAACAGGGTTTGTTTTAACATACATTTTCTGAAGGATTTGAAGTCTGAAACTCAAACGTATATCATTATTTAGTGACTTCAAACCTACGATCATCTCAGTGATTTGCCAAAAAAACACAAATTTTATGAGGAATAGACCAAAATTATAAGGCAAAAATTTGGACATTCTGCAAAAATCTGTACAGTTGAAAGGTATGTTACTAGTAATGATTCATCATTGGTACACATAACTGAAATAAAACGCTGAGGTTCATTTACTTGCCATTGTTATATGGCTCAGAAAGCAAAATGGTGCTTGATTCACCTTTTTTCTAATATACCTTCAGGTTGCTTAAATATAGAGTACTGACTCCCACTAACTAACAAACTGATCACAAAAAACATGGCACACTCTTTTAGAAGCCATGACAATGTTAAACTGCCAATGGTGCCATTTACAAATTTTTACTTCTGAAAAAAAATCATTTAGTAAGCTAGCTTCATTAGCTGGAACACCTTATGAAATAAAACCAATACAACTGTACAGGTTGGCCTTATTTAAAAATAAATTGAAATCATACTTTAATGACATGTAATTACTTCTAGGATGTACACTAATATGGACTACTGTTTAAGTTTTGTTTGCTCGTATGTAAATCTGTCATCTTCATGCATTAACATCAAGGCAACCTTAGAAAATATAATTGAGTGAGTTATTGCTCATGTAAACTTTGACTTTTTTCTACCATTTGTTCAGGTTTTTCTTGTGGTGGTCCAAATGGTTATTTTCCTTTGTAAACTGGTTCTACTGTAACTCTGTTCCAAAGAAAATTACCAAAGGAGACACTCTGGCAGTATTCAAAAAAGTTCAAGATATACAAAATGATTAAGACAGAAATTAGGGGCTAGTCAGTTACCCCAAAACTGTAAGTTAGAACAGGAAGAGCACATTGGTCTATAACTCGGACTTTGTTCCTAGATATCAGGGCGTCTTTCATTATTCATTTTAGTCTTCTGAAATATTCCTTACTACATTTTGTTCGCATACATTCGTGTTTTATTGTTGATCCATCATCAGTTCCTAATTATTTCTACACTCCCTCCTGCTCAAGTGTATTTATATCAAATTCCTGTCCCAGATTGATATTTTCCTGGTGCTGCAACTTTCCTGCTTTAAAGGTTGCTTTTGCATATCTGTCTAGAGCAAATGGCATTCTTATGTCATCTGAGAAACTTTTGACTACTTGCCATTAAGCTTTCAGTTCCTCATCAGATAAACTCTGCAGTTTTAAATCATTCACAAAAAGTTGAGAAGTCTTTACACTTGTTTTTTTTGGAGCCAAATTGTAAACATGACCTAATCTGTTACTTAAACAGCTTAATGGGTTAAGGGCAAGACAAAAGAGTGGTAGTGACAAAGAGCCACCCTGGAATTTCTGCCTTTAATTTTTATCCCTGGGATAATAATTTGCCCTTTCCCACTGTTTCATGGTTACTGTAATGTAATCGATCAATGCAGAGTGTATCTTATACATCTGTAAGCATTTCTTTATCAAGGAATGTGAGACACTGTTAAATGCTTTTTTTGTAATCTAGCCATGCTATACGTAGATTCTTCCCCTTTTACAATGCTCCATTATGACTAGTTAACAACAAATGATCTTTTTCTTCCATATGACTTTCTTTTATTACCCCTTTTTTCAATTGCCATGATTGAGTTTTCTTCTAAATGATTATAAACTCTATCGGCATCAATTCCAGTATGTAGCTTATACATCGTCAGAAGGCAAGTTATTGGTCTATAGCTTTTAGGATAGCTTGTAGATTCCCTTAAGGATGAGTATCATTTTTCTTGTTGTTAACCAGGTTGGCGCCTGTTTGGGATGTGCATATAAATAGCTTTTGCTTAGGGCTACATCTTTGTGTAAAGATGTTAATAGTTTTAACCATAAGTTAGGTCCTGCATCTGGGCCTTGGGTTTTCCAGTTAGGAACTTTTCTTAATTTTGTTTCTTTCTCCGGCCATTACTTCTTCCTAGTAAATATCCTGTAAATTTGAACTTTCCTACTGTTTCTTTTACTTCTTCTGTCCATTCAGCATCTTTGTAATGTTCCACATGGTCTTCATAGCTATTTCTAAAAATGTATCTGTTTTTCCTTTTTGTGATATTTCTATTGCTTTTGCCTTATTTCCCAATTCTGTATAAAACTATTTTGGATCAATAATGCATTGCTTATTTTGTACTTTTCCTTTATATTTATCTGTGTATCTTTTATGTTTTACTGCCTGTGATGATGTCTTTAGCTTATTATTTGCAATAGCATACAATATATTGTGGTCTGTTCTGATTCTGCATTTTGCTTTTATGTCTATCTTTCTAAGTATTTTAGTTGATCTGTTACCTCTTATGTACTCTTCTAACAGTGACACTTCTTGTCTTAATTGCTTTATAGTTTTCTCTGTTTGACACTTCCATGATGGCATTCGATTTCTTCCCATCCTTTCCCTTATTGCCCTGTGTTTTTGTGATAAGACTTTATCTGTTATTAATTTAGCTGCACAGTAATATATCCTATTTACTTCTGTTATATCACATGAGTTTCTGTGAATAGTCTTGACCACTGTGTTCATTTGTTTTATCAAACTTCTAACATTTTAGATCGTATTGACTTGCTGTAATCTATTTCTCTCATTAATCTTAATATGTCTATCCATCTCTATTAAATCAAGCAACTCTTCCCTTAGATCATGTTGTTGTTTGTTCTCCATTTCTTGCAAGCATTCTACAGAAATTTCCAGAACATCTTCATGTGACATTTTCTCTTCAGCTTCATCCTGTGTCATACAATGCTTCTTCATATGGGAACTCATTGGCCTATCACTGTTCCACATTGACTGTGTCAGAGTTGCCACAATTTCCTGCTCTTTCTCTTGCTGTGCAACTCCACCTAAACTTTTGCACTGGTTCCCTAGAGGAGGCTCCAAAGTATCTTCATATGGCAACTGATCAGATGCTTCCTGTTCCACCGGTTTCTTCTCAATTTGGGGGCTTATTGCACTATCATGCTGTGATGTTACCAGAGTTGGATCTTCTACACTAAATCCTTCACTTCACAGGTAATCCATAACTTCCATTTCTATTTCTTTAACTTATGCATTACTAATCCTCTTTACTACTCCCCCTTTGTTTTCTTCTTTTTTTTTGTATTGTAATATTTTCCATATCCATATGTTTTTGCCTGTTTTTTCTCTTCAGATATCTGGTGCTGCCTTTTTTGTATTGACTAGTTTTGATTTCTCCTTTAAATAAATATTTGTGCCATATTAAATGTCTTTTTTATTCCACTCTCCATATTTCTTCTTCAGATGTCTGTCACTTCCCCTGTTTCTCCTTACTTTGGGGACTTATTCTTCCATCATGCTGTGAAATACCCTGTGTTGGACTTTCTACACTAAATAGGATCATAGGCTCATAGGAGGTTAATAGGCTAATGGCTCTGGGGCCCTTACAAGCATAGCCAAGAGTTTATCCCCAAAAAGAAACCCCAGTCAGCACCTGTTGCTCCTGTCAATGAGGGACACAGGTGGAACCCTTGGGACAAATTTGTTTTTTCCATCCAGTTATCAAGGTTGCATGAAGGTTCAAATCCTTCACTTCACAGGTATTCCATAACTTCAGCCTCTGTTTAACTTCTGCTTTACTTATTGTCTGTTCTACATTCCCCCTTTGTGATCTTATTTGCTGTATTGAAAAATGTTCCATATCTGAGTGCCATTGCCTTTATTGTCTTCAAATATCTTTGGAGCTGTGTTTTTATTGCTTAGTTTGGCTTTCTCCTTTGCATAAATATTGCATCACATCAAATCTCTTATTAGTTTGATTTACTCATTTGCATAAATATTGCACCATATCAGATCTCTCTTTCCCCCCATGTCCATATTTCTTTCTTTATACCTTTCAAAAATCTCTAGATTTTGTTCTTTATATTTTCACACTTCCTTATTCACTTTTCCTTCCAAACAGCCAAAGGTTTCTTGGTCTATATAATGTTTTTCATGAATCTGTTGCATTAATGAAGACATATTTACATTTGAAGCCTTTTGACAGTATTTTTTATGCAAGTATTTGTTTCCTCTGATTTCTTTCTTAATCTTTTTGTATATCTTGCATCTGGAAATTCTGGGCTTTTTATGTAATAGTAACAATACATCATTTCTTTCTTATCCTCAATAGTCCACTCTGTCACCCTTATGTCTCGTTTTTGGCTGCTCAGTATTTGTTGGTTTTGTGGATCACTACTTCCTTCTATAATTGGGGGGTGAGTGGGCCATCCTCCCCCTGAGTCTGGCCTGACCCCATTGTAGGAATGTTTCCATGTCTTGAGGGGTCTTCACTGTCATTTTTTCCAGTCCTGCCACCAGTGTACCTACCAGGATTGGGCACTGTTTTATCTGGATACTTGTGCACTCAGCTGTCTTTTTTAATTTTTATAAGCAGAAAGAATGCGGTGGAATCAAACAAACCCAAGAAAACCTATAATGTATAATAAAAAAGGCGTAAAAACACTTTCATGTACAAAACACAATAGTAGGTAAGCGCTTTCGAGGTTGCCCTCTTCTTCAGACCTTAATAAAACAAACCATATTCTAAAAGTTTAAATACTAGTAACAACCAATAAAAACAGACATTAACTAATGAAGCAAACCTCTTTTCTTCAAAAGAGGTTTTAAAGAGACAGCACTATTCAAGCCCGGTGGAACATATGCTTTAAAATCAACAATCCATCTGAGCTCAATATACTCTATTTCATTACATAGATCACCCTCTCTTAGGCTTTCATTAATCTTCTGTAAAACCAAAAACTTAAAATTATGATTCATGCCCCATTCAGATAGCTTTGGCCAGTGCATTAGTCAATTTGTTATTATGTATTTCATTCAAATGCTCCAATACTTTCTCCTTCAACATACGATTAGTCATACCTATGTAAAAACAACTATACAGGTTGCACTTAGCCATATCTACTATATTCTTGGTGCAACAGTCTGCATAAAAAGAAAACTCTACGTTTATAAACATAATAGATCTTATGAATGGTTCACCTCACAACGTAAGGGCACATATGCCTGTAGGGCCTGTAAAGCTTGTTGTAATATCTGATCCACTTGTATGGTTATGTACCCAGTATGTTCCAAGCCCATAGAGTTTTCTTTTTATGCAGACTGTTGCACCAAGAATATAGTATATATGGCTAAGTGCAACCTATGTAGTAGCTTTTACATAGGTAA
>NC_056732.1:538397466-538434966 GCF_019279795.1 Protopterus annectens | reverse complement strand
AGAAAAGCTCCAAGGGTAAGCTGATACAGCATTACATAATACCAGCATTACATATTACAAGCAGACTATTTACAGAGATTGCATAAGTAAGCAAGTTAAAGAAGTTCCACAGGCTAGAGTTAACCCCGAGTGTAAGTCAGGATTAAATTAAATTACACAGTAAGCTGGTTAACAGATTTTTACACATTCTAGAGAGAGTTAACCAGGCTTGATACATTGACATAGCCAGTTAAGTGACAAATGTTATTTGAGTCTAAGGTAGAAAGTAAGGTAATAGCTGGAAGAGAGTTCCAGGATCTACTTACAGAGTTTGCAAAGAGAGAGTCAACAGCTGTGTTATTAATTTTGCTAGTCTGAATTAGTAGTTTATTAGAGGATCGAAGTGGTCTAGGATTGTTATAGGGGGGTGATAATATTTTTAAGTGTAGGAGTATTGTCCGGATTATAGAGGATGTTATAGGCCATAATCAGTTGGTTATACTGGATTAGGCTGGGTAGTTCAAGCCACCCAAGCTGATTTAAACTGATGCAATGATGTGTCCTAAAAGGCAGCCCAGTGGCAAACCTGGCAATGTGGCTGTAGCAAATTGAGAGTTTGTTAAGGACAGTCTTGTTTAAATTCAAGAGTAGAGGGGATGCATGCAGAAGGGTTGAAAGAAGGTGAGAGCGAAATATGGCAATTTTAGCTACAGGGGTTAGGAAGGTTTTTATTCTGTAAAGTGACCCTAGTTTTTTATTGATGGTTTTGATAGTTTGGTTAACATGTAGGTCGAATTTTAGATTATTATTTATGATGACACCTAATAGTTTTGTAGAGGGGTCAGGGGAGATTATTGTGCCATCATTTAAATTTATGGTAAAGGTGAAAGCGGTAGACCTACGTGTTGGTGAAAATAACAGCATTTTAGTTTTTTTGGGATTTAGGATCAGACAATGTTCAGAAAGCCAGTTTTCTATTGTATTAAGGGTGGTCTGGATAGCTAACCATAACTCTATTGGAGATGTGGCCGAGCAAATCAGAGTAGAGTCATCAGCATATTGGATACAGTTGACTTTTGGGATGACAGTATAAAGGTCGTAAATGAAGATGGAGAACAGCAAGGGCCCTAGTATAGAGCCTTGTGGTACTCCAAGGGTGTTAGGTAGAAGACACCCTGCTGTTGACCATTCAGGTAGGATTGAAACCACTGAATGGCTCTAGTATCTAGACAGAATGTTTGCAGGGTGTGGATTAAAAGTTGGTGATCAACCATATCGAATGCCTTGGAAAGATCCAAGAAGAGGGCTGAAGATATAAAATTATTGTTGCGATTATGGTTTATGGTGTTGGTAAAGGCTAGGAGGGCTGAAGTAGTGCTGTGATGAGGACAGAAGCCATGCTGAGTGTCTGTCATAAGGTGATTCTGGATTAGGTGGTGCATGAGTTGTCTATGAATATATTTTTCTATAATCTTTGCAAGTGGAGAGAGTATAGCTATTGGCCTATAATTGGAGAATCCAGTTGAGCTGCCTCCTTTGTGAAGTGGGATTACATAGGATATTTTCCAGATGGTGGGAATTTTAGCTTCTACTATGGTTCGATTAATATTGAGATGGGGTAATCAATAGCATCAGCTGATTTTTGTAGGTACTTGGCAGGGAGTTGATCAGCAGAAAGTGTAGTGGGTTTTAATTTTTTGATCAAGGTACGGATAAGTGAAGTGGCGATTGTTTGGAAGCTGAATGTGAGTAGGTTTCTAGGGGTGGAACATTCAGGACCAGGGGAGCTAGGAGGTAGTTGGCTAGCTATGTCTTGAAGAGAGAGTTAGTTGGCCTATTAATTGTAGGTTTGTATCTTAGATTGCAAGTAGAGGGGGGTATGTGTATCTGAAGTGGGTGGGCCAGGGTTGGGGTGAATATCACCACCAAGTATTAGGTTAAGTCTATACTTGGTGGTGAACTTCAGGAATTTGTTTATTAGTTTGTGGTAGTGTTTGGATCTAGAGCTAATGTGCCTGGGGTTGAGATGTTGATAGACTGAATAAGATGTTGGATAGGACCTGGTACTGTAAGTATGGTTGAAGGTGGGAGGATTTACAGCTGGGGTGATAGTATGGCCTTTTGGGACCTGAAATCCTGAGAGAAACTGGTTTTCATACAAGGTAAGGAGGTATGGTGTGAGCAAAAGGGGTAGTAAAGAGGAGTATATCATTAGCAATTGTATAGACCCTACCTATATCTATGTACCTGCAATAGTGACATGCTTCACATTTAACCATTCCTGGGTTCCTGTTGTACAATTTATGCTCTTACTCCAATATATTTTTTTAAGTTAGCTCCTTTTCTATACAAAACTCTTGGTAGGGCACCCAATTTAGGTCTAAGATCTGTGTCTTCCATGAGGATACACCATTTTTTTAACAGGGTGCCCCTTATGGACTCACCATAAGGTGTATATGTAGTAATCAAACTGACAATATATCTGTTCTTTTCACTATTGTTATTACTGTGCATTGGAATATTTATGTCAGCGCTATTACCCACATGGGTGGCAGGGGTTAGACGTATGAGCTAGGTAGTCCCAAAATGGGTGAAAAGTTCCCCTTACTTCTTTTTATTTGGACTTCTTTTATGAGTCCCTGCAGTAACACTTCTGGATAGCCCCTTCTTTCAAACATTTGTTTTAAATTATTGCATTCCTGCACAAATTCTATATCCAAAGTGATCATCTGTGCTGCCCTAACCAGCTGACCTTTGACTATAGACCTATAGATTTTTTCTGGTATTGTGGATGGCAGCTTGTGTAATGTAAAAATGCATTTGAATAGGTTATCTTTCTATGAATTTTCGATAAGTAGCATCCCCTTAAGATGTCCCTAGTTAATTCCACATCCAAATAAGAAATCTTTACCCTGTCAAAATTGGATGTGAATTCTAGGAAGGATGTGCTGGCATTCATCTACTATTTCCTTGGCAGTCGTTTCATCTCCATTTATGATCATAAATATAGCATTCAAAAATCATGTATAATAAACAATTTTATCTTTGACGTTACTACTGGTAAACACAAAATGGTGCCCCCAGAAGGCCATAACTAGGATGGCAAAGCTACTGCCACATGGGGACCCCATAGCTACTCCCCTTTTCTGTAGGTAGTATGTACCATAAAATATTATAGGCATACAAAGGAATGTCCAGATGCCAAATTTGGATTTTTTGTGCTTGAGCAGGTCAATAAACAATTGAGGGGAGGTTTATGGGAAGAATGTCTAGCTTATAAAGAATTATGGTGGCAAATTAAGTTAGATGCCACGAGAAAACCTGGTCTTAATGACCATATATCCCTAACCCCAGTGTTAAAATTGAGAGCTGCCGATGTTTAATACATTGTAGTACTGGACAAAACCACTGGATGGCAGTAGTAACTTAGTAAAGAGTAATAGTACACATAGGGTATTACTTTTTGGATTGTATTTAGTTTTAATTATTTATAACACAGAGATATATATATATATATATTACATAAGAAATTGGGTTTTAATAGTAACAAAATAATATACATTTATTTATTTATTGACATGGTTTACATAATTTATTTAAACACCACACACATTGGAAGGTAAATGAAATTTTTACTATTGGGAATAAACATGAAATGCTTTGATTTAATATTCATGAGATGCAATGACATTTGATTAGTTAGATTGAAATGCATTTCAGTGGATAGGCTGTTTTTAAATTTTTATGAGTATTTAAACTGCAAATTGTTTTTTTTGGACAGAATCTGATGAAGTCCTGGTTTATGTTGGACGAAAACGTAACAGTTTTAAAAGAGCGTTTATTTTTTGGTGTTTGTTTTGCCTAATAAAACTTTTCCTGCTTTGGATACCTCTTTCGTTTTCTGGATACCATATTTACCATTAAATATGAAAAAATTATTCTGCAAAATGATGTATAGTAGTTCTTCAACTAATTTAATTTCATTTCAGGGGCACTTCTTTCTACTAACACATCTACCACCTATTCAATTCCTAAATTGGGTGGGATGACTGTGTAAAGGTCTTTTACATCCACAGTTAAAAAGCTGAGCTCTTCTCTACAGTCCTGATTATTCATGTCCCTTAAAAATGACCAGGAGTCTTTACAAATTTGGTGTTCCATTGCTACGTATTTTTTCAAAATCCCATCAACCACCTTAGCACAAGCATATGTGGCTGAATTTCTCCTATCAGTTATGGGGCATAGAGGAGGGCTAGCAAGATTATTATGAAACTTTGGAGTGCCAAAGATAACAGGTGTGATAGGTGTTAATGTTGTTAAATAGTTAAACATATCCGAGTCTATTTGACCACAAATAAATAAATCATTAATATAACCTCTTATTTTCCTGTATGCTACATTAAGTTCATTTAAAGACACCATTTCATAACTGTCCTGTTTCAGCATTTCCTCCATTCTACAGTTATATTCACCCTTGGTCATAAATACTAGCCCCCCCCCCCCCACCCTTGCCTGGCTTCATGACTCTGATGTTGGCAATCCTCAAAGCATTCAGTTGCAGTACATTTTCATTACTCATATTCTTTTGCAATCCCCCATCAGTATAAGAACTCTTTAATTTATTTCTAAAATCAATTTCACATATTTTTGAATAGTGCTAATGTGGGATGCAAGGGTGGGTTAAAAGTACTAGGAACCCTAGTTTCATTCAAATTATTCATTTCACAACCATAAAATAAAAGCCTTAAATTTAACTTACGAATGTAAAGATTAAAGTCCATCAGTACAGTGCCTATATTTGCTTTCTATGTTGATATAAATGTCAGTCTCCTTGCTAAAAGTTCAATTAAATTAGTTTTTATAGTCACAGTAGTAAAGTTAAATATATTAAAGTCACCTTGCTGGTTAGTTTGAATAACAGGATGTCCAGCTGCTTCACTGTGGTTGTATCCCTCACCAAAAGTAACAGCTGCTTCACTGTGGTTGTTTTTCTCACCAGAAATAACAGAAGAAGGAGTGTTTGCAAGGCAGGAACATCTGTGGATTTTCAGGGGAACAAAAGTTTCATGTTCCTATGTGCAACAATGGTCAAATGCAATGAGGAGGCAAAAAAGGAAGGCAAAATCACAGAAAATTGACCGCTACAACAAACTGGAAAGTACAGTTTGAAAATAATGAGCATGGGACTGTGTGTGTGTGTGTGTGTGTGTGTGTGTGTGTGTGTGTGTGTGTGTGTGTGTGTGTGTGTGTGTGTGTGTGTGTCTGTGGCAGAAATGATATATTGGGGTGAAAGTGTTTGTGGAGGAAATGATGTATGGGGATGCATATGTGTGTGTGTGTGTGCGTGTGTGTGTGTGTGTGCGTGTGTGTGTGTGTGTGTGTGTGTGTGTGTGTAGTGTGTGATGTGTTTAAGGCCACTCATAGTACAGTGCATCCTTCTATGTCCCTCTGTGGGCCTGTCAGTTCTTAGTGGGTGTGCCCTTCGCTGATGAGAAGCTTGGTGTTATTCCTGCTGTTTTGTGAGAGTGTGACAGAACCACAGAGGGACAGAGCCACAATGCCAATTTCAACAAAAAACATTCTAAAAATGATAAAAAAAGAAAAACACTAAAAAATAAAAACTCGAGTCACCAAGGCAGTAAAATTGCAGACTTTGAAGAAGCCATTTGAATTTTATGGTTAAAGCACTTAGTCTGTTGGTGCTGTATTAAACTGTTACAATTTAATTGCCTTGGTGGCTCGTTTACATTTGCATTCTAAAAATGATATTTGATGTTTGATATTTGTACAATCAAGTGTCCTAAAGAAAAAAAACACTGTATTCATCTCTTCTTTCAAAATTTATCCCTAAAATCTGGAATACTTTAGTCTCTGACACATCCTCCACTACCACCATACTCCTCTTTAAAAAAGTATTGAAAAATCACCTTAATAAATCATGGTTCTGTAAAAGTACCTCACCTGGATAATACAAACTACACTCACTAGTCTCCCTGCTTTATTGATCTCCTTGCAGTGTTACTTCCTTGCTGAAAACTCCTTATATTCTCAAAACTGCACTAATCTTAACCTTTCTAATGAGGTGTTTTCTACATACTTGAATGTTAATACCATCTGTAGTCACTAATGAAAGTTATTGCACATGTTTCATTTGTGACTGACTGCAGGTAACTTGTCTTACTTGTTCCAACCTCTGTTTTATTATATGTTGTAAATGACCTCTACTGTGCAACCAATCCCTTATGATTATGTATTTTTGTATTATGGATGTTTTTATTATTGTCACTTGTGGAGCTTTTCTCTCCGCTGAAAAAGGACATTTGTCCAGATGCACTTTCCCAGTAAACAAATGTAAAATAAATAAATACAAACATATTCATATAATATTTATGGATGCTATATTGGATTATATTAGATTATACTTGATTATATTATCTGGAAATCTGAATTTTATAATTTTGTAATGTTGTAATAACAAAAACACAGACGCACACACACACACACACACACACACACACACACACACACACACACACACACACACACACAAAATCATACTCCATACTAGTGGCACCCCTGCTGGGATGTGAACCATTGAACCAAGCACTGTGGGTCAGAAACATTAACTATGGTGCCACTTTGCTGTCTTTCTGCTGGAAGTATGAACAAGCTTGAACATGTGTTTTAACATTATTCTATACAACAGTACTGTAGTTTTATTGGCCATTTTGGGCTATTTCTATCCCTTTCAACTTTCTGTGTAAAAACCCGTATTTGCACAGGTTTTGCACTTGTATTACATCAGCAAGAGTCTGCCTGGGTGTCCTGTAGAGTTCAACAACAGCAGAAGGAGAAAAGAGAGGCTTTGAGTGGATTGAATACCTCTATTCTGCTTTTTATTGCTTATTTTTGCTAATTGCACTATTCCGAGCATGTTTTATTAACTTTGCAACTTATATGAACTGTTTTTTGAATTCTGATACTGTTTGCACTTTAACTGATCATTTTAAGTGTTTTTTAACTGTTTAACCATTTAGGGCTACGCACTCAAGTGCACTAGCCATTTTTCTGATTTGAAAGTGTTTATATTACTGTATCAGTTTTAATTTTTGAAAAAAAAAAAAAAAAAAATTCCCCAAAAAATCCTATCTCTCTACTCGTTTCCCACCTTTCTATAACCAGTAGAGTCCAGTTTTCAGATTTTGCTGAATTCTGGGCTGTTTTGAAGTTTCTGTGTTGCCCAGACCTTACTAAGATAGAAAGAAGCTTCTCTGTTCATCAGTGAGAGTGGTGAGACTTGAGCAGCCTGTTGCTGAAGGAGTGGTTTCAGCTCAGAATCTGTAGTTTTATTGGCCATTTTGGGCTATTTCTATCCCTTTCATCTTAATGTTTAAAAACCCATGTTTGTGCAGTTTTGCGCATCACACAGTGCCTTTTAACTATGGTTAAACTATTCCCAGTGCCAGAAAGTCTGCTCTTCAAATTTTACCTTAGAACTAGCCAGTTTTCTAGCTTTAGCACTCAAAACTGTTCCCTTATGCTCAGCACTTGTTCAAAACTCATTGCAAACACTAAATAATCTACAAATTAATGCAGCACTCAATTTTCCTCACTTGTTAAGAGGAAAACAGTTTTTAGTGCTTAAATGAATAAGCACCTAACCAGGCATGTTTAAGGGTCAGCTCCTGGTGTTTTCCCCTATCCACCTGATGAATCTGGGCAACTTGGGGCAATGTAGCAATTGCCTCAAGTACACTGACAACCCTCTCCTCCTACCACCCAACACTACAACCTGTGAGAGATGCACTGGAAGCCAAGTTCTCTCCAGTCAAGACTGGACTAGACAGTCAAGAGGAGAAGGTAAACACCTGCACCACATCACACTCAACACATAGTGCATCAAAACTTATTCCACCTAAACCCACACATAGCAATACAAAACACACACCTACATTCGCGGAGGATCTCAATAAAACTCTACCCAAACAACAGAGACCTCCAAAGCCGAAAGGCAAGCAACACACTACCAAAATGACACATACCCCACCAAATCAGTGTGCCACTCAACCTCAGCCCATAAGACAAAACACCATACTCAGCACACTAGTCATAGGTGACTCTATAGTCAGGCACACTGATGTCCCTCTCACCAGGTTAAACAAGGAGAAAGTTACTGTTAGCTGCCTGTCAGGTGCCAGGATCTGCCACATAATGCATGCACTCAGGTCACTTCACAACAAGTACAAATATGACTCTGGCATTGTCCATGTTGGTGTGAATTAACTGAGATGTACCTCCCTGGACTACATGAAAAGAGATATGGAGGAGCTCTTGGATCCTGTATCCCAGACAGGTATGACCTTAGCCCTGAGTAGCATCCTGCCATCACTCAGAATGATACCACAGTACAAAGACAAAATGATTGACTTCAACAATTGGCTAAGCTTCTGGTGTAATTCTAAGGGGATCCAGTATCTGTCTGCTTGGGATGACATGATCAACAGACCACAATGCTTTGCCAGAGGTGGCCTGCACCTGTCGCCCATGTGATTCCGGACACTGGCTAAGGCTCTTGCCATCCCTGTAGTGTCTTTTTTAGGCAAGGTTCAAATGACAAACTTATCACCATAGCAGGTACAAACAAACAAAATCTGAGCGTAATGCTACTCAATGCTAGAAGTCTAAACCTCAAAATGCACTCACTTGAGGCACTCTTAAGATGGAGAACATCAACATCTGTGCAGTGACAGAGACCTGGTTCAATTCTCCAGAGATCACCCCTGCATTACCAGGCTGTAATTCATACCACAACTTTTGGCCACCTAATCTGGACCAAAACAATAAAGGAGGAGGCGTGTCCATATTCATTAAGGATATCCACACCTCCAGGCTACTTGCTCAACATAATGCATCCGAAATTATCCAAGTACAACTAACAATGGGAAGACTGCAATCCAAGCTGTAGCTTGTTACAGATTCCCTGCCATACTCCAGGGTGCCCACTCCACATTTCTTGATATACTGGATAATATTAAGGTACAGCCCAATACCCTCATAATGGAAGATTTCAACTACCCCAACATCAACTGGGAGAACTACTCATGTGCTAACTCATTTGCTCAACGTTTTCTGGAATTCATAAATTCCAATGCCCTGGATCAGATTGTCCATACCCCCACCAGAGGCAACAATATCCTGGACATGGTCATTACCAGTATGGGTGTCCAATGCTCCATGCCAGAGATCAACTCCTCACTGGTCAGATCCAACCACAAGCTAATAACCCTAGACATTCATATCCTGCCCCCACCCCCATTAAGGAAACCAACATAGAAATCTTCTCCAAAGCCAGCTTCATGCTTCTTAAGACAGAAGTGGCTAACTTCATGACACCCATACAGATGGAAAATAGAGGTATGCCTGCTGTATCCTATACAAATACACTATATAAGTACATAAACAAGTGCATGGACGATGCCATGCCCAACAGAACCAAGAAGCTATCCTCCAAAAAAAGGAAGCCAATCTGGTGGTCTCCTGCTATAAACAAACTCTACAACAGAAGGAAGAAGCTGTTGTAAAAAAAGAGTAAAATCCCATAATTACAGGAACTCCCTGGTCAGCCTCAGTAAGAAGCTGAGATCCCTCATAAAATCCTCCAAAGCTAGTTACAAAAATAAAATTGCCACTAATTCTAAAGACAACCACAAAGCATTATACAGCTATGTCAAGAATCTCAATGGCAGCACTCAGATCTACTCTGAGCTACAGCACAATGGTACTAGATATACAGAACCAACTGACATTACCAAAATCCTGGCAGATAGGTTCAGTGCAAACTTTATCCCCCCTCACCCTCCAAAGGGCCCATCTCTATACCAGAAGAATGCAAAGCCCCTGTAATCACGGATGCACAAGTAAAGACCGCATTCTCCAGAGCCAAGAACACAGCATCCATGGGACCAGACAACATCCCAGGCTGCATTCTGCATGAACTACAGAATGAACTGGCACCCCACCTAAGTACCATGTTCAATCATTGCCTCACTTCAGGCTTTGTGTCTACTGAATGGTGCACAGTGACAGTTATCCCACTCCATAAAGGAGGTGCCACCACGGACCCCGGTAACTACCGCCCCATTAACCTGACAAGCCTGGTCTGCAAGGCCATGGAACATAACACCCTAGAGCTTATTAACAAAGACATACGCAACCTCCAAATTCTAGACCCCACTCAGTTTGGGTTTGTAAAAGGGAGATCATGTCTCCTAAACCTGACTGACTTCTTTGAAGCAGTCACCAGAGCCGTGGATGAGGGTAAGGTGATGCACGCAGCCTATTTTGACCTCGCCAAGGCTTTTGACACCATCCCCCACTCTGGTATTATAGATAAACTCACTAGACTGGGCATAAACCCCTATGTCACAAGATGGGTGGCCAACTGGCTCACTGATAGAACCCACACAGTGAAAGTAGCCAACTCCAAATCCGACTTCAGACCAGTGACAAGTGGAGTATCACAGGGTTCAGTCCTGGGTCCTCTCCTGTTTGGTATCTACTTCTCAGAAGTCCAGGCTAATACAGCAGGTCTCTGGCTAATGAAGTTCGCAGATGACTGCAAACTAGGAGCCATAATAGAATCACCTAATGATGGGGACATTCTACAAAGGGGCCTCACAGAGACTGATGCTTAGTGTCAATGTCATGGCCTCAAGCTCAATGCCAAGAAGTGCATAGTCATCCCCTTTGAGAAAAACACTGTACCCATGAACTAACACATAGCTGGTAGCCTACTAAACACCAAAAGTTTGATAAGAGACCTTGGGACACAGGTGGCCAGTAGTCTCTCCTTTGATAATCACGTCACCACAGTAGTCATGAAATCCTTCTATGTGGCATACCTCATCACAAAGGGGTTCTCCTCCAGAAAAAAAGAGGTTATTGTTCCTCTCTACTCATCCCTCATCAGATCCATTATACAGTACAATGCCCCATTTGGCATGTACCTCACAAGACATCTAAAACTACTAGAAAGGCCACAGAAACACCTCACTAAGAGGATTACCTGCTTCAAACAGATGCCCTAAGCAAAGCATCTGAAAAAACTCCGGCTCTACTAAATCACATATCGCCTACTCAGAGAAAACCTCTGCCTAACATACAAAGCCATGTCAAATCCAGATCTGTTGGACATGCTACACTTAAAGAAATCCCAATCCCTCCGAGCCACATGCTCCAGGGACCTAATCCTTGTCACCACAACAAACAGATCATGCTGGAGGGATAGATTCCTATCCTCATAGCCCTCTTTAAGAAAAATCTTGACACTTGGATGTGAAATAGGAAATTCACCCCTGGGATCACTTCTGTGGCTCTACTCGACAGGGGCACAGGAAAAAAAATTTCTTGGGTGGAGAATGCCAGGGAACTTTTTGGGCTAGGCTTATACAGGCCCTAGGGCCAATAGCCTAGTACTTACCTATGAACCTATGAACAAAGAAAGATGGCTTGAAAAACTTCTTATCTAAAGTCATTGTTCCAATGACAGCAGGCTAGAAAACATTTTTGCATGGTAGAACCATTCTTAACATGTAAGTTTGTTGTTCAACAGTGCAAGTTGGTTCTGTATTTTAACTTCACTCAGTTGTTGTTTTTTTATACAACACAGCTGTCAGCACTTCATACTTCTCAACTGTTCAGATTTTCACAAAAAATACCCCAATTTTTGCTTCATATTTTTGATCTATTCTTCATAAAATTTGCATCTTTCTTGATTTTTGGGGCAATTCATTAAAGACTGAAATCATTAAATAATGACAAACATTTCAGTTTCAGACTTCATATCATTCTGAAATGCATAGTTAACACAATACCTTTTATTCTAGCAGTGTTCTAAGTTTATAAGAACAATATTTAAAATGTGTCCCTATTTGCAGGGCTATGTCCCACCATTATTTTTGGCTTTGTCCAGATTTTTTGTGCTAAGAAGTTGAGAGCTTTGCTTTATATGTTTAAATATGACCTGTAAGAACATTACACTTTGTGTTTTTTTTCACTGAAATGTCTGTGCAGCACTTCTGACAAGTTATATACATATTGCATGTAGCTCCTTGCTTTGAAATGTAACTTTGTTAAATCAAATTCTAAAAAAACAATGGGTTTACGTTTGTAATTCATAATTTTGATCTTAAAAATGTAATACAATTTATTAAAAAAGAAAGAAATGTATGCGTAATAAGGGACCTTAACCTATCATTTATTTTACTGCACAGGTCATACATTTGGTTCTCTGATTGCTGATTGAAAAAAAAAACTTTTGAAACTGCTGAATTTAGTCATTTAAAAGCAGTATTTCTATAATTTGCAGAACTCTGTCCTACTCACATAATAAAATAGTCGTGTAGTACATCACTTTGTCTTCTGAAATGTTTTGTTATTATCTCAAAATTCAAAAGATATATTCAGGAGTGGTGATTTTATTTCTGACTATTTTAAACGTATTTCCATATATAATAGGATATGCAATATAACTATCCTTTTGTGAATTCATCATATTATTTATAAAGTATAAGTATTGTCTTGCAGCCTAGTTTTACATTCATCTCCAGGCTGTGGGATTTATATATACTTGATTCTGTCCATGAGCCCATAATTATATTAAGTTAATGATGATTTTAAGTAATGGAAATGATGTCTGGTTTGCACCACTCAGCTGATCAATAAGCAAAGTAGCCATTTTTTTTTCTTCTGTGAACATAGCAGTACATTCCAGTATTAATTACTGAACATAGCAGTACATTCTAGTATTAATTACTGAACATAGCAGTACATTCCAGTATTAATTACTGAACATAGCAATACATTCCAGTATTAATTACACTTTCCATCACTGGTACAAGTACTTTCCCTACATAATTTTATCCTGCCAAATTCTACGCATATGCCTGAAGGTCTTAGGTCTTGCATAGCTGCATTGACTGACACCACAGCTTTACCGGTGGTGACACTGAATGGCATTTGTGTAGGACAATTCTACTAACACATGCTTTAATGACCACATCATACCTACAGGCATTGTTTCTTCTGGGAACCACCACTGCAGTAGATTTTCTGTATGTTCAAAAGCATACCAAACCATGACTCCTAGTCAGAGGTTGAGCACCACTTGGTGAACTTACATGTCCAGATGAAATACCAAATCAAAACAGCAGCTGCTGACCCAAAGACCTGAAAAGAGTAGGTGTAACTCTTGGCCACAATCTGCAATTTAACGATAGCGGGTCTATATTAGATAATTGAACTTTCAAAAGTTCGACTGTCATATGGTCAACACCATATGATCAAACTTTTAAAAGTTCGAACATCTAATAAAAAAAGAAAAAAACTGCACAAATAACCTACCTGAACATTTTTAGCAGGGGGGCAAGCCCCCCTGCACCCCCCACTCTTTAAATATACCAGCTCCGAGACTGCACTACAATGCACAAATGGGAAATCTTCCCATTCCGCGCTGTACAGAGATCGCCATTAAAAAGTTTGAACTTTCAAAAATTCAATCATATGGTGTCAACCATATGACACTCAAACTTTTGAAAGTTTGTTTATCTAATATAGACCCGGGAGAGCATTTAAGGCTTATGGAGTCTCTTCAGCTATTTACTAAATCTCCATAACAGACAATTGAATCACCCAATGCGAATACCATTTGTTTGCCCTAACATTAATGAATTACTAACAAAGTTAACAATTCCCGAGACACTTGTTAGATCTCCTTCTATGCTTTTTGTCACACATATCTCTTTTGTTAACCTGTCTATGACTTCAGTTTGATCTCTGCATTTATTTTTTTAAAACTTCAGTAACACGAGACAAATTGTGTTCCATTATCAATACATCCATATGTGCACTGATTAGCAAGGTCTCACTCCTTTGCCTTTTTGAATTCTATTATTAGGTTGCAGCAACAGAAGTAAACAATTTTGGGGGGCTTGTTCTTACAGATGACTCTGAATACGGATGACATCTTTCTTCAAACTACAATGTACATCCAAGCATTGCTACTTATAATATGACTTCTTTAGAGTGAGACCTTACTCAGGGATTTGGGAAATAATTTCTATTGATACTGAGCTGGAGAACCATGCACCTCTAATATATGGCTGATCAATGTCTAGTAATGGTCATATTATCAGTGTTGGAGAGTTTTATACTGGATCTCTAACTCCAAAGTTCACATGTTATTCATGTTATATTCAGAAGACATTTTCTAACTAGCAGTTCTCACAATGTATTTGTTGCACAGATCCCCAGATAGTCTATATTTGTCGAGAAGTCCAGAAAGGATCAATTAGATATTTCATCTGTTATATCAAACTAACCCAGGATTTACCTTACATATAAAGGAATATTGGGCTGTATCAATATTTTCCCCTGGCATATGTTCCCTTTGCTCATACCCCTCTTTTTGCACCACATAATGAAACCATAGCAGTCATCGCAGGAGTCATTATGCAAGCATGGCCAAGGTGTAATGCTGCCCTTATAAATATATCAAGACAGCTGTAGTAACAGTATTTGGAGTACTATCACGTCTATGTGTATGCACAGTGATATGCACTTAATCACTTCACTGTGCCTACTTCATTTGGCCTACATCCTGATATTCTAGGAAAGTCTCATAAGTGTCTGACCCGAAACCTGCTTCTTCATTAACACCTTTAAACAAATATGTTTTCATGGCAAACACCCTTAACCCACTAAAAATTCCAACTTACTAGACCTTGTATTTACAAATATGCAAGAATGTTGGACCACCCACAATCTTGCATCCTCACTGGTAAGGTCTGACCATAAAGCTGTATCCGTCCAAATCAAAATCAGCTTGGAAACCCCAGTAAACCCAGTAACAGTCAGAAATAGTCCAAGGCAAACTATCTTTTATTAAGTGATAGTTTGTCAAAAATTCATTGCCTCTCTAAATCCAGAAAACACAGCAGCCTATGCAGAATTGTTTACAGAAACTCTGTACAGCCATGTCAATGGCTGCATAGAGGCTGTTGTACCTACTAGAAGTAAGCCTAAAACTAACTCCAAAAACAAACTACCCTGGTGACATCCCAGATTAAACAAGTTATACAACAAAAGGAAAAAAAAATCATGGCTAAAATCAGGAAGTGTAACTCCCATAAACATAAGAATTCTCTCATCAAAATAAACAGGCTGGCTGCTAAGAAGGCTAATTAAATTTAATGATTCCAGTTTTGAGTCAAGATAGCCTCCCAGGCAAAAGTCAACCATAAGGCCTTCTTCAGAAATCTCAAAGGAAGCTGCAACAGTCATCCCTTTTCATAAGTGTTAACCATCAACAGATCCCAGAAAATGCAGACCCGTTAGTCTGACTAATCTTATATGCAAAGCTATGGAAAGAACTGTCATGGAAATGATCAACAAAGAAATAGGAGACCTGGATAAATTCCACTTTGGTTTTGTCAAAGGGGGATGTCATGTCTACTGAACATGGTGAATTTCTTTGAGAAGGTCACCAAGGCAATGGATGATGGTAAAGCAGTGCATTCTGCCTACCTTGACGTGACTAAGGCATTTGATACAGTACCCTCGTACCCTACTTTGCCATTGTTAACAAACTTATGGAAATAGGCAACTGCTATATAACATGCTAGAGAGCCAGCTGGCTCACAGATAGGACCCAGGAAGTTATGATTAATGAGATCAGCTCCACAAAGTGTGCAGTCACCAGTGGAGTCCCAAAAGAATCTGTACTGGGCCTGCACCTCTTTTGCATCTACTTCACAGGTCAAGGCTAATATCAAAGATGTTTGGATGACCAAGATTTGAGATGATTGAAAACTAGGGGCAGTCATAGAATCCCCAGGACACTAACATCTTACAATAGGGTGTGACATAGATAAATAACTGATGCCAAAGCCATGGATTAAAACTTGAAACTCAAGGCTAAGTAATGCATTATAGGGAAGTAGGCCATCCCAAGAAACTACATCATCAATAAAACCCCTCTAAGAGTTGTCCGACTAGTCAGGGAGCTGGGCACACATGTCGACAGTAACCTGGCCTATGACCAGCATGTATATGAGGCAGGAAGGAAATCCTTTTATGTTGCCCAACTTATAAGTAGGCGCATGGCATCTAGGTCCAGAGAAGTTATTGTACCACTATACTCGGCTCACATCAGACCAATCATTGAGAATAAAGTCCCCTTAGATATGTACCTGACCAGACACATGCAGCAACTGGAACATCTACATGGGTTCCTTATAAAAAGAATACAGGGCATGAATACAATGGCCTATATGGATCACCACAATGTCCTATCCTTATAGTCAGTCATCTACAGCCTACTGAGAGGTGATATATGTCTGGCATGCAAGGCATCCCTGGACCCTGCTATAATGAAACTTTTGTATATCTGCAGAACAAACAAAATCAGAACTACTAGATCTAAAGACTTTAAGTTTGCTTGCAACATAAATAGGACATGGTGGAGAAACAGAAATGTATCTCAGAGAATTCCCTTTCTCTGAATTAGGTTCCACATCCAAGTGAAACAAAGTCCCTCCCTAACCCTATTTAAGGGTAATTTGGACCACTGAATGGAAAATCAAAAATTCACCCCAATTTGGAACCCATATCTCTAATGAACAGATCATGTCATAAACAACAGTCACCCCTATATAAATATCTAAACATATAAGTTATGGAACACATTTAGGTTGCACAGCTAGGTGTATAAAGGCCCTAGTGTGGTTGTTAGCCTGGTATATACCTATGAACCTCTGAAATTATTAGTTTACATTTTGTTTCTTTTACAGGAAAGAATATGATTTTTGTGTTGACATCCCAAAGATGCTTCAGGCTGGGGACTTCAGTGAAGCTGTTTGATCTACAAATACAACATAGCAGCTTCTGGAATGTGGAGACAGTGATAGAAGAGTAGCTTAAGATTGTAGAGAAATATTGTGCATAGGTTCATACTTTCATAGGAGGTTACTAGGCTATTGGCCTTAGAGCCTTTACAAGCCTAGCCATATTTATCCTGAGCTGCCCCAATTATTGGTGGTTAGGTGAGTGAAGTTTGCAGAGATAAGGGTCTATGGTAGTAAATACAAACTTCCTATGTCCAGGAGGGACATGGGCACCACCCAGGAGTGAATTTGCAGTCACTCATCCATTGATCTAGGTTGCATTTGAAGAGCGTTAGGAAAGGGCTCTGTTTCATGTGAACTGGATGCTTACTCCAGAGAAGAGGCAGTCTCTGGGAGGTGTATATATCCCTCCAGCATGACCTGTTCATGTCAGACACTAGGTTAAGATACCTGGACTGAGTGCCTCTTCAGTTTAATTTACGAATATGTAGCATTTTCATATGGGCTGGGTCAAGGACTGCCCTGTAAGCCTGGCACAGGTCACACCTTAGCAAACTGTAGGAGACAGAGTACAGTGATAGGGTTTCGGTCTTCCTATGTAAGACTTGTTTTGTGTACCCTCGAATTTCTTTGTGAGAAACCTCTGTGGTCTCTCCAATTGTTGCAGCTGTCGGGTGAGGTTCATGTAAAAGGGAGCATTGTACTCAACTACTGATCTGATAAGAGCCAAGTATAATGGAATATGACATCCTTAGATCTAGATGCTATGTTTTTACTTATAAGATGTTCCACATTGAAGGATCCCTTGCTACTGAGTACCCAGATCACATACCACTGGATCTACACTTGTGGGGGTGGTCTATAATGCAAATAGCAGGAATGTCAGGTTTCCCAACAGGAATAATAATGTGTTTTTTTGCATTTAGCTTTAATCTATGGCTTTGGCACCAATCATTTGTTTGGGTTAACCCTGTCTGCAGTATATTAACATTATCTGGGGACTCAGTGATTGTTCCCAATTTACAATCCTCAGTGAACTTGGTCAGCCACAGGCCATGCAAGTTCACCTGGACTTCTGAGAAATAAATTCCGAGCAGTAAGTGGCCCAGCACAGAACCCTGTGGTATGCCACTGGTAACTGGTCTTTTTCTAGAAGTGCAGTCACTCACTTTGATAGTATGTGTCCTGTTGGTAAGCCAGTTGGCTACCCATCTGGTAATGTAGAGGTTAATTTCCAATTGGGAGAGTTTCTCTGTAATACCTGAGTAGGTGAGTGTGTCAAATGTCTTGGTTTGGTCAGGATAGGTGGTATGCTCTGCCTTTCCCTCTTCCAGGGCCTTGGTGACTTTCTTAAAGTAGTCGACCATGTTTAACAGGCATGATCTACCTTTAACAAATCCGAACATGGTAGGGTACAAAGTTTGGAGATTACTTATGTCCTTGTTAATAAGGTCCATATTGATTCTTTCCATGGCCTTGCAGATGAAGCTAGTCAAGCTTATAGACATATAATTCCCAGGGTCGGTTGATGGTCCCCCTTTGTGCAGAGGGATTACTGTTGTCATCCATTCCATCAGAACATATCCAGTTCTCAGGCAGTAGTTAAACTGGGATCCAAGTGGGTCTGCTAAGTCATGTTTTAAGTTGTTTAAAAGGCAACCTGGGATGTTGTCTGTTCCCACTGAGTCCATGTTTTTGGCACTGAAGAGCACCAAGATGACCTGCTCAATTGAGATAATAGACTGAGCAATAGTGGCAGGTATACTTTGAGGGATGGCTGGAGGGGATGGGGGGGGGGGGGTAAATGTTCTCCAAATCTGTCATCTAGCAGGTTGTCTGTTACCTAAAGTTGAATATAGGTGGTGCCATCCACAACCAGTTCAGCACATAGCTGGGTATTCTCTTTTAGATTTCAGATGTAGTTAAATAATGTCTTGTGATCATCCTTAGCTAGGGAGGCTGTTTGTTTTTTATAATTAGCTTTGGAGTACTTGAAATGATCTTAATTTGTTTGTTTAAGCTAAAGAGGGATTTTTTCTGCTGAGCCAATTCCCACTTGTTCTTGGACATTAGTTTCTTTCTCTTGTTGCATAGCCTGTTTATACTGATTGTGGCTTGTTTTTTCAGCAGGACCTGGTTTTAATACAATCAGGTACAGTGATTCTAAACAACTGCTTAAGTGGTTATACAAGGCATTGATGTACACCAGTGCATAGGAGTCAGTGTTATCTGTGTTTGAGGGGGCTTTGAAACTTCTTATACCATCACTTAGTAGAAGGTAATTTTTCTTTGAAAAATTCTTAAGCATTTTTGAGCTTGATGGGGTATCTGGTCTTATATTTACATTGACTGATATTGATTTATGGTCCAATCTTACCAAGGAGGACATCACATGGGGGGGTGGTGGAATGCTCTCCATTTTAGTTAGTGCTGTCTGGGGCATTTGAGCCTCTTGTGGGTGTGCTGACTATTTATTCCAGAGCATTTGCATTGACAAAGTCCAAGAAACTGTATGCCAGCATGTTTATGGTTGTGTATGTTTCCCATTTGATGGTAGGATAATTAAAATCACCCATGAGTAAGGTATTGGGCTGTATGGCAAGTGACTCCAGTAAGCCCAGGTATGCTTTCCCTGTTTCATAGTGTGGGACCTATAACTAGCTATGATGTAGTAGGGGGTTTCAGCTATAGTTAATTGGATATGGAGGCTCAAGAGAGTCATACTGTTTGACCAGTCTTAATTTGTATTTTTGCTTAATGAAGATGGATACATCTCCTCCTTTGGTTCTTTCATGTTCAGTTTCTTGTCTGAAGTATGAAAGGCCAGGGTGCTTTCCACACTTTTGAACTTTGTCTTGGTGACTGGAAAGACATCAGCATCTTCCAAGTGAGGAATGGCTCCAGACAGTGCAGTTTCTTGTTTAGACTCCTTAAATTAAGCAGCAGTACCTTGAATTTATCTAGAGAGGATTTTATTATGTTGTGAGGTTGGTTATTTTGACACTGCCTAAAAAAGGCACAAAAGGGGTGGCTAATGCCTTTGCCAGTATCCAAAAGCCTACAGAAGACAGGTGCTGACCATCTCTGGCAAAGCATTATATCCTATCGACAATGTCTTCTCAGGCTGACAGATATTAGATCCCCTTGGACTAACACTAGAAGATAAGCCAATTGTTAAAGTCAATAATTTTTTGATTGTATTGTGGCATCATCCCTGGAGAAAGTAGAATGCTGCTTAGGGCTAGGCTTATACCTGCCTGTGATACATAATCTAAGAGCTCAGTTATGTTTTTCTTCATATAGTCCAGTGAGGTACATCTCAAATCATTCGCTCCCATATGGACTATGATGGAATCCTACCAGTACTTGTGCTTGAGTGACTTTACAGATCCTGACACCTGACAGGCAGCTAACCATAACCTGATCCTTATCCAGCCTGGTAAGGGGAACATCTGTGTGTCTCACAGTAGAGTCATCTATGACCAGTGCATTAGGTTTTGTGGCATTACACCTTATAGGCTTATTGGCGCGTCTATATCACATTATCGAAAGTTTACTTAATCAAATCAATAAAGGTCAAACTTTATTGATCGATTAAGTAAAACATTGAATAACGTAAAAAAAAACAAATAAAAAAAAAACTAAATGGTGTAGGCGGGGGGGGGGGTCAAGCCCCCTGCACCCCCCACCCCCCCTACTTAAATATACCAACTCCAAGACCGCACAACATTGAGGTAAATGGAAGTCTCCCCTTACTGAGATTTCCGTTTACTTGCACACTTGTTCTTCACTTTTGATATTGTCCTGCTGACAATGTCAGACTCGATATTGTCAGCTTACCACAACGTGAAGTAGACCCTTATTTGCTGAGACCCTGGTATGTATGTGTGTTATTCTGTGCTGTGGTTGTTTCTTGCATTGTTACATAAGTTTTTTTTCTGTTTGGGAGGCCTCTGATCTTTTAGTGAGTTACTAATGAGTACCTCCGCATATGTGGGTTTATGTATCATGTCCTTATTTAGTGTGGGAAGTGTGTGTGAGCTGACAACCTGATTTGTCCTCATGTAAGAGTCTTGCCTCCAGTTTCATAGTGTAACTACGTGTGCCACATAAAGTATTTGTTTCAGGAGTAAATGGATGTCAGTATACATGAGACAATTGCTACATTGCCTTAGGATGCCCCTGTATACTAAATGTTATTCTGATTGAAAAATAAGCATAGATGTTGGAGTACATTTGAAACAATTTCTTCCCAAGGGTCCCTTTTTGAAGTTGGCTGCTTCTAGGATCAGTTTTCTCTGTGAACAGTTTAGCAACTTAAAGAGTGTTTGCCTTTCCCATTTTCTTCTCTAGTGATTTTGGAGGTATAGATGATACAGTCCCTTACTCATGCATGTCACAGTCAGATTGAAGTTTAATGCTTCAGATAAATCATTTTTGTAGGTAGAAAATGTATTTATTTTTATTTTATTTATTTTACATTTGTTTACCAGTATAGTCTGACTGGACACGTCCATTTACAGCAGAGGCCCCAGGGAGAAAAGCTCCACATTCAGTACAGAAAAAACAAATAGTTGTACACATGATAACAATATGATCATCTATATAGAAGATAAAATTAAACAGTAGATAAAAACACAACTTTCTATAGAAACAAAAATTGACACTTGATAAATATAACTGACTATAGAGACAAATAGAGACAACATACAGAAATCAACTAATATAAGTTTAACATTAGCTAGTATAAATATTTGAAACTTTAGCAGAAAAGAAAAAAATCCTTATACTGTAGAATATTTACAGTAGGTATAATTGGAAAATGAAGCTGTCTGGGTGGCAGAAACAGTGAGGTTTGGTAATGCATGGACATAGCCAGGAATTCGTTAGGTGTGATTTAAGTGAGTTTTTGAACAGCATGGTAGTGGAGGCAGAAGTTAAAGCAGGTGGGAGGTTATTCCAGAATTTTGCCATGTTATGGGAGAATAGTGCTTTACCTGCAGTGTTTTTTGCTCTAGAGATATTTAGGAGTATTTTTTCAGTGGAGCGAAGGAGACAATTTGATTTGTAGAGCATGTGTAGGTGACTTAGTGCTGGGGTTCTGTCAGGGTGTCTCACAATATTGTAGGCAATCATTAGTTGTTGGTAATTGTGTGGTTGGGGAAATTCTAGCCATTGTAGTTCCTTTAGAGCCTGACAGCGATGTGTTCTGAAGGTGGAATTATTAGCGAACTTGGCAATTTTGTTGTAACATGTCTCAAGTCTTGCAAGATCATGTTTTCTGATAAGGATAAGGATTGGTGCCACATACATTAGAGTGGACAAAAGGTGGGTTTGGGCTAGGAAGATTCTCACTTGTTTTGAGAGAAAGTTTTTGTGTCTGTATAGTGTTCCCATTTTTTTATGGTCTTTTCTGATGATTTGTGAAATTTGGACATCAAACTGTAGGTTTTTGTCAATTTCTACACCCAGGAGTTTGGTGTGATCAGAGGGGGTGATGATAGTACCATTTTTGGAAGTGATTGAGAAGGATAGAGGGGTAGGTATAGATTTATTGGGAGTGAAAAGAAATGATTTAGCCTTTTTGGGGGTTAGGATAAGTTGGATCTGAGTAATCCAACTTTCCACTGAGCTAAAGGAATCCTGAGTGAGTTGTTGTAATGTGGTAAGTGAGGGTGCAGAGCTGATAAGAGTTGAATCATCTGCGTACTGTATGATTGTAGCAGGCTGGGTGGAGGTATGAAGATTGTTAGTGAATAATGAGAACAGAAGACGGCCTAATATTGAGCCTTGTGGTACACCTGTGGTTGTTGGGAGTAGTGGAGATAGTACAGCTTGCCACTTGACAGACTGCTGCCTATCTGACAGATCACGTTTAAACCAGGCAATAATTGGAGGGGCAAAGGCTAGAGAGGCAAGGGAGTCTAGAAGTAGGGAACGTGAGACCATGTCAAATGCTTTTGAGAGGTCTACGAATATAGCAGATATGAAGTTGTTGTTATTTCTGTGTTGGTTTACCAGGTTAGTAAAAGAGAGAAGAGCAGTGGTCATGCTATGGTGTTGCGGGAAGCCATGTTCTGTGAAGGAGAGAAGTTTGTGTGAGTTCAGGAATTTTATTACTTGAGAGAAGATGCATTTATCGAGTAGTTTGGATAAGGGGGATAGAATGGCAATTGGATGATAATTAGATAAATCGTAGGAATTGCCACCTTTGTGAAGAGAAATAATATATGTTACTTTCCATAGTTGAGGGATATAGCCTTCCTGTATGAAGCGTTGATAAGGATGGACACAGGGTAAGATATGGATTCAGCAGCTACATTTAGGAAGTTTGCAGGGAGATTGTCTACAGCAAGGATGGTAGGTTTCAGTTTTAGGAGGAGATTTTTAAAAGTAGAGGTAGGAACAGATGAGAGAGTAAAGGAGGGGATGTTATAAGGGTATTTTTGTTGGGATATCTGAAATTTTGTTTTTGGATAGTTGGGTGGATAAAGTTAGGATAGATTCTGTAAAGTGTTGATTAAATTGGGAGGCTGTATCCTTAGTATTGTTGGTGGAGGTGGGAATTGGAGTGGGGTTTTTCCTGGTTTTAACAGAGAGTTGATAGCATGCCAGAACCTTTGAGGGTCTTTTGAGTGTTTATTTTGGGCAGCAAGGAAATAATTCTATTTATCCCATTTGGTTTGTTTCTTGGCCTGATTTCTGAGTTGTTTGTAGTTTTGTTTGGATAGATTAGTGTTTTCTCTTTTCCACATTTTTCGAGCCTTATCTCTTGACTTCAGTAGGGCTCTTGTGTCCCTACTTAGCCATGGTGCATAGTTTGTCTTGACTCTGATTTTCCTAATGGGTGCGACTATATTTAGAACATTAATGAAAGTACTATTAAAGTATTTGACGGCCTGATCTAAACTTACTGTTTTAAGTGGTTCCCAGTTACATTGTTTTACAATGGAGTTAAGATCCTGTATATTTAGCTTGAGGTCATATCTGACTTGTCTAAAAGCTATGTGCTTAAATAAGTTGGTGCATTTATGAAGGAGGAAAGTGGGGAGATAGTCACTTAGACTGTCTGGTAGGTATCCTATCTGGTAGTTTTGTTTGGGGCAATTGACTAGTGTCCAGTATAGTATAGATTGTTTTTTGTTTTTTTATCTATTTTAGTGGGTTCTTGGATGAGTTGGGAAAAAACAAAGATATTGATCTGGTTAGTGGGGTTGTTAGAGTTACATGCTATCCAGTCAGTATTTAGGTCATCTAGTAGGATGGTTTCCTGTGGAAGATTATCTGTAGTCCACTGTAGGATTTCCTCAATGGTGGGGGATTTATTACCTAGGGGAATATAACAGCAGAGTATATTGATTTTTTGGTGTTGTTTATATATAGGACTCAGCCTAAGATTTCAGCATTTTGAAATTTAGGAAGAGGGATTTTTAGGGTTTTACATTGAGTGAGCTTTTAAAGAGAATAGCAATCCCACATCCCTTCTTGTTAACTCTATCCTGTCTTTATATATTATAGCCTGGTGGAAGGTTTTCCTCATCTTGGGTATTTGGATTTAGATAGGTCTTAGTAATGGTTAGTATGTCTGGGGAGTAGTGGGTCATAAATGCATGTAGGTCAGGAAGTTTGTTAGATATACTACTAGTGTTGATATTAAGTATTGATAGGTCAGAGGTTTGTTTGGTTGATAATAGAGTATTAAGTTGTCCTGGGTTGGGGTGTATGTTGCCTGATGTGAGTAGTTTCTTTCTGATATACAGTATATATATTTAATAGTGTGTGTTACTTCTGTGTTGGATCTAAGTGATATTTTTCTACTGTAAGAAGTGGTTATGTGAAACTTATATATGCATAGTACTGAATTTTCTTTAAATAATATGGCAGTGATAGGGCAATCTGAGGGTGTGTTTGATTTAGTATAAGTATGTGTTATATGGAACGCAGTGTTTTCTAATGTTGTGTTAGTATGAATGGTTGTGATGTAGGTTAGGTATGTGAGTGTAATACTAAGAATTTCTAATCTAAGATGCATTTTTTGTACATGATAGTTGGATACTGTTGGTGTTGTGGTTTGAGTGTGGTGGGAAGTGTGAGGGTATGCCAGTAGGTACTATGTTTGTTTTAGAGGAGAGTTAGTGGAGAGAGTTAGGTAGGGGGTGTGGGTGGAGAAAAAGGATGTGAAGTTGTTGATTGGAGGGAAGGTGTTGTCAGGTGATAAGTGGTTGGGAATGAAAGCAGAAGTAGTGAGGTGGGTGGTAAATGGGGGCAGGGTCAGGGAGCAGAGCAGGGCCTCACCACAACTCAACACTACAGAGCCAATCAGTATGACTGGTAAGGGGAAGACAGTAAATGCAAGGTGCTTTGGAATGAGTATGTTACAGGCTTCCTTGCAATTTTCTTTTTGTTGAAATGTTTAACTGTTGAATATGGACTTAGTTAAGTTGCAGGATTACAGGGGAAGCCTAGAGAGATTGCTGCTCATGCTGCGGACCCCCGAGTGCCACTCTAAAGTCTGAGTTCTACAGAAACCAGGATAACAATGACAAAATATTTATTAACTTTGTCTCGCTGTTTATTTATTTATTTTTTTTGGT
The DNA here is from genome assembly GCF_019279795.1 of Protopterus annectens. NCBI lineage: Eukaryota > Metazoa > Chordata > Ceratodontiformes > Protopteridae > Protopterus > Protopterus annectens. The sequence goes on along the minus strand of NC_056732.1, from coordinate 538,409,492 downwards.
TAAGTAACCAAAGTTAGTTTGCAGGAGTATTCCATTTGGCCACAAGTAGCAGTTCCTAAATGTTGCAAGCCTTTCCTAGGAGCAGGCTGAATTAGGAGAAAGAAGGTAAATTCCTAGGAGGAGAAAGGAGAAATATAGGTGCAGGATTAGGAGAAAATTAAGAGCAGTTTAGCTACTTAAAATGTGTTACTTGATGCACTATGCAAAAAAACAATAAGTCGCAATGTTTACTTGTTTGATCAACAGATAGACTTTTGTTTTCAGTGCTAGTCAGAAACATGTGCTAACTTAAGCTAACAAAAAACAATGCTTCAATGCCAGTCAGAAACATGTGCTAACTTAAGCTAAGAAAAACAGGTAGAAATGCTGTACAAAGGCTTCAATGTTTGTTTCACTGGCAAATAAATATATAGTGTTGTACAAGTATCTCTACATGTTTGATTTATCAATTTAAAATATTTCCTTAATTAAATATCAGACCACAGCAGTTAACTAACTTAAACTAACAAACAACAGGTAGAAACGCTGTACAAAACTTCAATGTTCGTTACACTGCCAAAGAAATATATAGTGTTGTACAAGTATATAGAAAATGTTTTATCTTCACTTTTTTACTATGGACATGCCCAGTAGTCATGTATTGTTCTACCTGGACCCATTGTTTAGCTTATCAGCCTTGTGACGTCTTTAGTAGTTGACTTTAGTCACTCACAACCTATAGATTTTTTTTGCATGGTTTCCCTAATTTCAGTCATAGCTGTTAGTGTTTGAGCTATATTGACTATAAACAAACATGCTGCAGTTCAGTGTCGTTGATTCAGTCATATTAGACATTTGGAATGTTGGATGGAGAATGCAGACATACATTGAGGTCTTTAGTGGGTTAATGAGTTATCAGTATTTGAGTATAAGTTATAATGGGCTGTCTTTAGGTTTAGCCTGTTTTGGGAGGCAGTCACTGTTGTTAAGGAGTTGAAGGAAAGAGTTGATATGGAGGATTATGGCAAACAGAGACACTTAGCATCCTGTAAATTAATCTACTAACCTGTAACACAGATGTAAGACTGTATACATAGACCTGCTGTAGCTGTCAATTTGTTTCCTCCAACCTCCATTTGTCTGCTGTATGATTCCGGCCAATTACCTTAGCTAGACATTACTTGTGAGTCACCATATGAAAAGGGAATGAGTGTCTAGTGGGCTTAACTTTGTTTGTTTTATATGCTGTTGCTGTGATGCTAGTAATAGATGTCTCCCTATTGAAATGTTGGCACTTGAAATGCCGAGTGCAGAAAAGCCAAAAACAATGGACTGCAAAATTGGGGAGAAGATCAAATCTCCAAAAGTCATTCTTTTCCTTAAAACTTTTTTTTTTTCCACGGGAAGACCCTCTATCCCCCATGTGTGGTGGGAGGGGGCAAGCCTCCCCATATTAATATATATTAACTTTAAAATTGTCATGCCTTGCAGAAAAGGGAATATTCTAAGAAATGGCACCTCAAACTTAATATATGTAAATCCTTTCTTTCGGCCATTCAGTCCCGGGTTTTGGGACTCGCTGTAGTGGGTCCTGGCATTTCAAATAATTACTGTAATAGAAACCTGTACATTTTATTACTATGAATTTATAACAGGCAGGGATTCAGATACAGTAGAGTAATTTTGGTAACTGCTTTCTTTGATTGTTAATCATGTCATTGTTGGCCCATCTCACTGCCCCAGTTGCACATCCTGATATAAAACTGCAACACATTGTATAGCCATTATGACTGGAGCTGCAGTAGTGTCCTTGAGGTAAGTAAGAACAGGTAATTTGAACCAACCAGCCAGCAAAATTAACAATAAAATGCAATCACCCATTCTGAAATACAGTTGACAAAACACTTAATATTAAATACAATAGATGTGTTAGCAGAAGGAATTTGTTTAATTTTCATGACATGTTGGCAAGCAGAGCAGTGTGCACATGTGAAACATCCAATTAAAGGTATTCTTTGCCAACATGTCATGGAAACTAAACAATTTTCTTCTGCTAACACATCTATTGTATTTAATATTAAGTGTTTTGTCAACTGTATTTCGAAATGGGAGATTTGTTTGGTTGAATTTCAGTGTTCTGCATTTTACGTAGGACAAACCTTTAGACAATTTAAGATTCATATTTCTGAACATTCTAGTCACATTCATTGTCAGAGAATTTCTAATGCTTTTTATAGACATGTTTTGCAACATCCTACCGCTAAGTTTAGATTTACAGCTATTGAGGAAGCAATAAACTAGGTTGGCATAATATATTGAATAATAAAGAAAAGTTTTGGATAATTAAATTAAGGGCTTTGTTCCCTACAGGTTTAAATGATGTGTTATAATTGTGAAAGTTATGGAGGGTGTGTGTGTCTTATTTGATGTATTTAAGTGTTACTGTGTCGAGTATTTTTGTCTTTGCTTGTGCTTACACTGAAGAAGGCTTTTGTCGAAACCGGTTTGTAATATTTTGGAGCATTTTTCTATTTATTGTTGTCACAATAAATAGTTATTGGTGGTTCACCTTAATTTTGCTGGACGGTTTTGTTCTTTTGATGTTTGACTTTATTCTGGCCCTGCACTCTTGCCATACTTGCATATTGCTGCTGTGTGTTTGTAAGTAAGAGCAGGTCCCATACAAAACTTGCACATTAAAAATGTATTTTTTTCTTTCTATACACTTAAGTAATAAATATGAAAACTCATTTCAAAAATACTTTTAGTGAATAATATAGCACAACAATGTAGAAGTTTAAGACGTAGCTCGGTATTCTTCGTGTTTCAGCAGTACATTCCAGAAGCAACACTTGCACACTTTAGTCTCTCTGCAGAAGTAAAAAGTACTTTGGGATTAGGAAAGATTATACAAATAGTAAGTAAAAAGTATCAGAAAAAAAGAGCAGTTAGTGCATCCTGGCAGAGAATAGCACTCCCATTTGCAGCATAAATCGCTTAGTATGTAAGATAAAGTCCAGGGATCAACCCAAGTATAATGGGTATCTAATATATCTTTCATGGCAAATGACGACTATGTCCCTTAGTGCTACTGATCTGTAGGGCTATGTCCTCCAGGACCAGTAAGAATCTGATAAAATCAAGAAATCATAAACAAATTTTGTAATGGTGAATTTTTTTAAGTGTGAATTTAATGTATGGTGGTGGAGCCACCTTAAAAAGAAAAATTATAAATGTGATATTTTGACATCCACATTTAGGCTACAATTGAGAGACATGGTCTGCATGTTATAAAAGTAGTGCACAGATAAACTCAAGAAAAAGGAATTTAGGCTATGATTCAGGCACATGATCTGCACAGATAAACTCATGTAGAAGGACACCTCCTGATCCTGAGACAACTGTGCAGCATCTTTGTAGAAACAATATACAAATGCAGTGCAAATGCAAGTAAGCTACACAGTAAGGAAATATCAGCACTAATGCAGCTCATGGTCCACTGCACTGCACACCATCACTAATTATAGAAACTGTGTTACAGTGTAGTTACAAAGGTGCAATAAATGGAGGAAACATGTTCATAGGTTCATAGGTAGGTACTAGGCTATCAGCCCCAGGGCCTATATAAGCCTAGCCAAAAAGGTATCCTGGCTTTCGCAACCCAAGAAAATTATTTTCCTGTGCCCCTGTCGAGCAAAGCCACAGAAGTGATCCCCAGGGTGAATTTCCTGTCTCCCATCCAATCATCAAGTCTTTTTCTTGAACAGTGCTAATGAGGAGCTTTGTTTGATATAGAGAGGTAGTTTGTTCCAGAGTATGGGAAGTCTCTGGGACAGGAATCTATCCCTCCAGCATGTTCTGTTTATTGTGGTGACAAGGTTTAGGTCCCTAGAATGTGTAGCTTAGAGGGATTGGGATTTCTTTAAGTTGAGCATGTCCAACAGCTCTGGGTTTGACATAGCTTTGTATGTTAGGCAGAGATTGCCTCTGAGTAGGTGATGTGCGATGGAGTAACGCTGGAGTTTTTTGAGACAGTCTGCGCAGGGCATCTATTTGAGGCTGGTAATCCTCTTTGTGAGATATTTCTGTGGCCTTTTCAGTTGTTTAGGATGTCTTGTTAGGTACATACCAAAAGGGGTGTTTTACTCTATAATGGGTCTAATGAGTGACGAGTAGAGGGGAACAATGACCTCTTTTTTCCAGGATGAGAAACCTTTTGTGATGAGGTGTGCTACATAGAAGGATTTCCTGATTACTGTGGTGAAGCAATTATCAAAGGAGAGACTACTGTCCACCAGTGTATCCAGGTCTCTTATCACACTTTTGGTGTTAAGTAGATTACCACCTATGTGGTAGCTCATGGGTACAGAATTTTTACCAAAGGGGATGACAATGCACGTTTTGACAATGAGCGTGAGGCTATGGCTTTGAAACAAGGCATCTGTCTCAGCCAGACCCTTTTGTAGGATGTCCACATCGTTAGGAGTTTCAATTATGGCTCCTAGTTTGCAGTTATCTGTGAACTTGGTTAGCCAAAGACCTTTTGTGTTAGCCTGTACTTTGGAAAAGTAGATACCAAACAGGAGTGGACCCAGGACTAAACTGTGTGGTACTCCACTTGACACTGGTCTGAAATCGGGTTTGGAGTCTGCTACTTTCACAGTGTGGGTTCTGTCAGTGAGCCAGTTGACAACCCATCTTGTGACATAGGGATTTATACCTAGTTTAGTGAGTTTATCTATAATTCCAGAGTGGGGGATGGTGTAAAAAGCCTTGGCTAGATCTAGGTAGGCTGTGTGAACCACCTTACCCTCATCTACGGTTTTGGTGTTTGCTTCAAAGAAGTCTATCAGGTTTAGGAGGCGTGATCTACCTTTTACAAACCCAAACTGGGTGGGGTCCAGAGTTTGGAGATTACCAATGTCTTTGTTTATAGGTTCCATGATGATGTGTTCCATGGCCTTGCAGACCAGGCTCATTAGTCTAATGGGGCAGTAGTTCCATGGGTCTGTGGTGGCTCCCCCTTTGTAGATTGGGATAACCATTGCTGTGCATCATTCAGTGGGCACAAAGCCTGAGGTGAGGCTATGATTGACCATGGTGCTTAGGTGGGGTGCCAGTTCATTCTGTAGTTCATGTAGAACACAGCCTGGGATGTTGTCAGGTCCCATGGATGCTGTGTTCTTGGCTTTGGAGAGTGTGTTTTTTATCTGTGCAGCTGTGATTACAGGAACTTTGCATTCTTCTGGTATAGAGATGGGCCATTTAGGGAATGGGGTGGGGTAAAGTTAGCACTGAACCTGTTTGCCAGGATGTTGGCAATATCAGTTGGTTCTGTATATTTAGTGCCATTGTGTTGTAAATCAGAGCAGACCTGAGTGTTGCCACTGAGATTCTTGACATAGCTATAAAATGCTTTGTGGTTGTCTTTAGAATCAGTGGCAATTTTGTTTTCAAAACTAGCTTTGGAGGATTTTATAAGGGATCTCAGTTTCTTACTGAGGTTGACCAGGGAGTTCCTCCAATCATGGGATTTTACTCTGTTTTGCAACACTTTCTTTCTTCTGTTGTAGAGTTTGCCACTTCTGTCTTAAGAAGCATGAAGTTGGCTTTGGAGAAACTTTTTATGGTGGTTTCCCTAATGGGGGGTGGGGGTGGGATGTGGATGTCTAGGGTGATTAGCTTATGGTCAGATCTGACCAATGAGGAATTGACCTCTGGTGTGGAACACCGGTCACCCCTGTTGGTAATGACCAGGTCTAGGATACTGCTGCCCCTGGTGGGGTTGTGGATAAGTTGATCAAAGGTGTTGGAATTTTTGAATTCCAGAAAACGTTGAGCAAAAGAGTTGGTACATGAGTAGTTTTCCCAGTTAATGGTGGGGTAGTTGAAATCTCCCATTATTAGGGTGTTGGGTTGTACCCTAATATTTTCCAGTGTATCAAGAAATGAGGAGTGGGAATCCTGGGGCATGGTGGGGGATCCGTAGCAAGTTACAATTTGGATTGCGGTCTTGCCCAGAGTTAGTTGCACTTGGATAATCTTGGATGCATTATGCTGAGCAACTAGCCTGGAGGTGTGGATATCCTTAATGAATTGGGCATGCCCCCACCTTTAGTGTTTCGGTCCAGGTTAGGTGGCCGAAAGGTGTGGTATGAATTATAGCGTGGCAATGCAGGGGTGCTCTCTGAAGCCTTGAATTGGGTCTCTGTCACTGCACAGATGTCAATGTTCTCCATTTTAAGGAGTGCCTCAAATGAATGCATTTTGAGGTTTAGACTTCTAGCATTGAGTAGCATTGCCTTATGATTTTGCTTGCTTGTACCTGTCACAATGGTGAATTTGTCATTTGAACCTTGCCTTAAAAAAGGCACTATAGGGGTGGCAAGATCCTAAGCCATTATCCGGAATCCCAAGGGCGATAGGTGCAGGCCATCTCTGGCAAAGCATAGTGGTCTATTGATCATGTCATACTAGGCAGACAGATACTGGATTCCCTTAGAATGACACCAGAAGTTTAGCAAATTGATGATGTCAATCATTTTGTCCTTGTACTGTGGTATCATTCTGGGTGGTGGCAGGATGTTACTTAGGGCTAGGGTCATAACTGCCTAGGCTACAAGATTGGAGAGCTCCTCCATGTCTCTTTTCATGTAGTCCAGGGAGGTATGTCTCAGGTCATTCACACCAACATGGGAAATGACAGAGTCATATTTGTACTTGTTGTAAAGTGACCTGAGTACATGCGTTATGTGGCTGATCCTGGCACCTGACAGGCAGCTGACAGTAACTTTCTCCTTGTTTAGCCTGGTGAGTGGAACATCAGTGTGCCTGACTATAAAGTCACCTATGATTAGAGCGTTGGGTAAGTTGTTATGCCTTATGGGCTGTGGTTGAGTGGCACACTTGGTTTGTTGGCTATGTGTCATTTGGGTTGTGATGGGAGGGTGGAGGTTGCTTGTGTTTCTGCTTTGGAGGTCTGTTGCTTGAGCAGATTTTTATTGCGAGCCTCTGCAAATGAAGGTGTGTGTTTTGTGTTTCTATGTGTGTGTTTTGGTGGTGTAGGTTTTGAGGGACTCTATGATGAGTCTGGTGTGGTGCAAGTGTTTGCCTTTTCCTCTTGACTGTCTAGTCCAGTCTTGGGTGAAGAGAGCTTTGCTTCCAGTTTGGCTATATAAGCGCATCTCTCACAGGTTGTAGTGTTGGGTGGAAGGAGGTGAGGCTTGTCTGTGTACATGAGGCAGTTACTGCATTGCCCCAAGATGCCCAAATTCATCAGGTAGACAGGAGACAACACTGGGAGCTGACCCTTAGACATGCCTTTATAGGTGCTTGTTTATTAAGTACTAAAAACTGTTTTCCTTTAGACAAGTGAGTAAAGTTGAGTGCTGTAGTAATTTGTAGCTTATTTAGTGCTTACAATGAGTTCTGAATAAGTGTTTAGCTCAAAGAAACAGATCTGAGTGCTAAAATTAAAAAAGAACTGGGTAGTTTTAAGGGAAAATTTGAAGAGCAGACTTTATGGCGCCAGGAATAGTTTAACCCTAATTAAGCAGCAATGCATAAAGTGAATTTTTTTAATATAAGAGTAGCAAATAAGCAAACTGATTTAAACAAATTAACCAATTAAGCAGTAAAAAGCTAAAAACTGAGTCTTCGATCAGACAAGTTCTAACTGCACACTCCTATCACTAGTGTGCAGGGGAATATTCTCCAAAAACAAGATGGTCTGGATTAGTGCTCAAGTTATACAAACAAAGCTAGATTCAGCAGGTCTGAATTTAGTCTATGCTACAGCAAACAATGAGTACCAATTTCAGAAAGAATCTGTTTAAATAAGCAGGCACAATAACCTTTAACCAAAAACTCCCAGTTCAGAAGGGTAGAATCTACCCTCTCCTCCCACAAGAGCGCAGACCACACCTTCTTAATGTAAAATAACTGGCTCAAAGCCCAAGTGCTTAAACCAGAACTAAAACACTTGTAGAATAACAGACACAGCCTTCAATCAGCAACTCCCAGTTTAGAAGGATGTAAGCTACCTGTCCTGCCACAACAGTGCAGACCACAAACCTTCTTAATGTAAAACAGCCTGTCTGAAGCCCAAGTGCTTCAACCAAAGGTTTAGAATAACAGTTACAATTTAATCAGGCTACTAACAAGCAATAATAAATGCAATAAAATAGGAAGAAACACAAATACAGTAAAAGCAGATGAATAAAGTGCAATTTTATATATATATATATATATATATATATATATATATATATATATATATATATATATATATATATATATATATAAAACAATAGAAAACAAGCAAACTGATTTAAACAATTTACCCAATTAACCAGTAAAAAAGATCAAAACTGAGCCCAGTTCCAGCAGTCTTCAATCAGACAAGTTCTAACTGCAAACTCCTGCCACTAGGGTGCAGGGGAACTTTCTCCAAAAAAGATGGCCTGGATTAGTGCTCAAGTTATAAGTTATACAAACAAAGCTAGATTCAGCATGCTTGAATCTAGTCTATGCTACAGCAAACAAGGTGCAATAATTTCAAAAAGAAACAGTTTAAATAAGCAGGTACAATAGTCCTTTAACCAGAAATTCCCAGCTCAGAAGGGCAGAATCTAACCTCTCCTCCCACAAGAGTGCAGACCACAAAACTTCTTAATGTAAAATAACTGGTCTGAAGCCCAAGTGCTTAAACCAGAACTAATACACTTTTAGAACAACAGACACTGAGCCTTTAATCAGCAATTCCCAACGTAGAAGGATATAAGCTACCTGTCCTGCCACAACAATGCAGACCGCAAACCTTCTTGATGTAAAACAACTGGTCTGAAGCTCAAGTGCTTAAACTAAAAGGCTTAAAATAACAGTTACAATTTAATCAGGCTACTACCAAGCAGTAATAAATGCAGAAGTTTAAATACAATTGAGTACTTTTAAGAAGAGGCAAAAACAAAATAAAGTGCAATTTGTTTTTTTAGTAAAGTGCAAGGAGAGAGGAAGGAGGATCAGAATAATAATTCAAAGTTAAGAACATAAGTGGGTTGGCCTTCTCAGATGTTCTCTCTGTATTAAGTAGAGTGAACACCAGACTGGGAGGGGTGACCCAGATCAAATTTAAAGTAAGGGTAGGCAACTGCAAAGCCACCAACTATAACAACACTACAAGAATAGGGTAGGAGGGAAGGAAAAACACAGTTTCAGGACAGATGAGAAACATAAAACAATGCCAGAGAATATACAAAATAATTCATTCAGGCAAAAAATAATTCAGTCAGGGAAAATTAAGACAATGAAGAACTCTGAAAGGTTAGAATGCCAAGAAATTTACTTATCAATCAGTGATATAGTTCCAGATTGTTTGAGAATCACACTGCAGCCAGAACACCAGGAGTTTCCAACAGTGTATGCAAGAATTTACAAACAGAAACTATTTTTAAATCAGCAAGCCTTGAAGCTATCAGATAACACAAAAGCTGTTAGACCAGTTTTCTAAACTCTACCTCAGGAATAGGGGGGCAGCAGTTTCAAGACAGATGAGAAACATAAAACAATGCCAGATAATATATATAGTAATTCAGTCAGGCAAAAAATAATTCAGTCAGGCAAAATTAAGACAATGCAGAACTCTGAAAGGTTAAAATGCCAAGAACTATATGTATCAATCAGCAATATATTTCCAGATTGTTTGAGAATCATATTTCAGCCAGAACACCAGGAGTTTCCAACAGTGTATGCAAGAATTTACAAATAGAAACTATTTTTAAATCAGCAAGCCTTGAAGCAATCAGATAACACAAAAGCTGTTAGACCAGTTTTATGAACTCCGCATCAGGAATAGGGGGGAAGCAGTTTCAGGACAGATGAGAAACATAAAACAATGCCAGAAAATATATAAAATAATTCAATCAGGCAAAAAATAATTCAGTCAGGCAAAGTTAAGACAATGCAGAATTCTGAAAGGTTAAAATGCCAAGAAATGTACTTATCAATCAGTGATCTGGGTGTAGTGTTATGTTGCATTTTTAATACTATAGATTACTATAGACCTAAACCACTGTTGCAGTGGAAATTGGATCAATTTTCTATCATGTCATCCATAGACTTAAACTATAATCATATGGCATCTGCACACAAATACACATTTATACAGTGCTCACAAGTGGACACACTATACACATTTATATAAATGCTTCAGGCCTCTGTCATGCTACCTGTATAAAAGCACAACACAGAAACAAAATAACTGCTTCCAGATAGACTAGAGGAGGGCTATAATTGCAGCACTACTTCCAGTAAGGGTCTGTCAAAAGGTGGGATTCCTCACATTTATGGCATTATTTTCAGTGCAGGAACCCCAAATGAAATGTATATAGCCCTAGCATGTAGAAATGTGAACAAACTACAAGGCAGTTGGGTATGTTTCTGAAGTGCATTGTTCATTTCTGAATAGCAGACTAGCAGCACTGGTCTATATGGAACACCTATCAACCAGCTGCCAAATATAAGGCTGTGTCAGTGTGCATACACCTTCCTCCTTTAGACTGCATGGTGCTCCCTTCTATGTGCACTCAGTGTGTCATTGTAACCACCAGAGAGCCTTTGCACTACTACTACTACAGATTGTACAGTTCTGTCCTGCACAAAAGCCCCATGTTAAATGTGCATCCCTCACAGAACCTTGTTCACCCTTAAAGTTCAGTTAGAAAAATGTTTTGTGAGCATAGACCCAAGGCAGATGAAAGTATGTGTGAATATATTTCTGAACTAAGCACTTATTTTCATAGGTGGATGAGTGGATGTGAGGTCACCACCTTTGAAGGGCTTGCAGGGCTTTTGGTGAGGGAACAAGCCCTAAGCACTTTGCCTGAGGACATAAGAATCTGGTTAGCTGATAGACAATGCAATACTGCAGATGAGTTGAGGAAGAAAGGAGACCTATACCTAGCAAGCAGGGCATCACTGCACAGGAAAGGGATGTCCAGTGCTGCTCATGGGTCTCAGGGCACCCATGGTGGGCAGCTTAGACTGTTCCAACAGAGTCTGCCAGTAGCAGGGGAAACCACTAGTCCAGATACATGACCAGGACCAAGGGTTAAATGTTTTAAATGCAACCAGTGGGGCCATGTAGCATATAAATATCTACGGAGGTAAGGTGGGGAGCAAAAGGTGAGAGAGTCATTAAGTGAGAATGACAAAATGCTAGCAGTAAGTTGTCTTGAGACAACAAGAGTACCAAACTACCACAACAGGTTATATCCTATGTTAGTAAATGGGAAAGAGGCCTTTGCTGAGAGAAACACAGCCTTTGGCCTAACATTGTGAAGCCTGCAATGTTTAAAGAGGAGCACTTCTTGCTTGGAAAGTCTACCCCAGTCAGAGCTTTAGGAGGGACCCTATTCCAAATATCTTTGGCTAGGGTTCATCTTGACTGGCAGGGTGGAAAAAGAAGCCAGCAAGTAGGTGTGTTTGAGGATATCCCTACAGATGTCCAGATAAAGAATAATGTTGATAATGCAGTACCTTGTGTGTATGGAGTTACGCACAGTCAGGCCTGGAGACAAGCATGTGGGTCTGGTAGCTTGGGGGAGACCTAGACAGACTGCACACTTGCAGCCATGACTGGTGAGGTGGTTACTTCAGGGATGGAGCTACCCTCTAGCAGTGAGAGTGAAGAGGAGCCACAGCTGCTTCTGTGTTCTGATGTTTGCTTGGACAGAGTGACTGCAAGGACAGAGGTGAGTAGTACCCTGGGTGACAGCGAGGCACCACTGTCAGAGAAAACCAGACTTCCTATGGAAGGGGAGCTGGGAAGGGTTGCCAAGAGAGAACTTGAGACAGGCTCAGCTCTCAGAACCTACATTACAGGGCCTGTGGGAGGTAGGTAGTGAGGTACCTGATTTTCAAGGGAAGGGGGGATCTGTATACTGGGACGAAAGGGTTACTGTATAGAGAGTGGACACTGAGAAAGGGCTAGACGAGGGTGAGAGAATACAGGAGTTGGTAGTGCCCACAGCCTACCATCTGGCACTTCT
>NC_056732.1:538347466-538392466 GCF_019279795.1 Protopterus annectens | reverse complement strand
GTTCTTATATTTGATCCTAATCTTCCTTCAGTAAGTTTATTTTCTTTGTCATTCTTCCTATGACAAGATACTTCCATGTGTCGGTCATTCAAGAGACACGGAGGGATAAAGTCCTGACTTTGACCAAGGTGACCCAGGTTTGATTAGAGGGTTCGGTGATGAAAGATATGCAGAAAAGAAATGGGCATGCCCTTCTAAGGGGGGGGGGGCTGTTTATTGATATGCTCCCTAAGGGGAGGAATAGTCAAAAGAGGGGAGATCCACTCAGACATAATCAATGAACATGGGGTGGGGTTCGAAAAGGGAGTGGGTAGAGCATAAAAAAAATCTCTGCAAATGGAAACACTGATGAGCTGAATTCTAAGAACACTTTCTGGATCTATGACTGGCCTGAGCCAAAATGGAGTAAGCCCGGGGTGAGGGTGTTAGAAAGTTGCTGGTAGACCTGGCATGGTCACTGAGTATTGGTGGCCACTCCAGTAAAAAGGAGGTCCAAGGGGGACCAAATAAATAAATAAAAAAAAATAAAAATAGAAAAGATACTTCCATGTGTTCATCTGTCCATCTTGTAGCCTTAAGTTCCGCTGTCTTGTTTTCATGCATCACTTTTTTGTAAGCTGGTATCTATCTGAATTCAGAGAAGTTCATTACAAATTTAAATATTTCAAACATATTCTGTGTACCTTCTTTTTCCATATCATTGATGTCACTGTTTGCGGAATCCCCGATGACTTGCCTAAACATGATACCTCTCAACGTCTTAGAGCAAGAAATCTGGACAAAGCCATAAATAAAAGTGGGACAAAGGCCCCCAAAACAGTACAATTTTTAAATATTGCTCTTACAAACTTAGAACGTTATCTTGTTATTTTCTACTTTAATCTTTAATGATTTGCTACTATTTTGGCAGAAAGTCACACATTTATGAAAAACAGACCAAAAATATGAGGTAAAATTCGGGATATTCTGTGAAAATCTATACAGTTGAAAGATATGCATGATGACTATGCTTGTTATGCTAATAATTGAAGGGTACCATCTTTAAGATATATTTTATACTTGTTCGTCACCAGCATCAGTTAACCTGTGTTGCATTGCTAAAAATGAGTAATAGTATCATAAGACTAACACAGTTTTAGTAGGCGACCTAAATGTTAACCTTTTTGATCCACTTGGTGACAGACACTCACCTCAGCCTAAACTGGATGATAACACTTCCTACTATTCTCTGTGTAGTCTGATTAACATGTCCTCCATTATACTGTTTTCACAAATAGCCCTTCAAGAATGCTAAAACTTTGAGCGATGCTACCTCCTCTTCCAATATTAAAACTGCAATTTTAATGCTGCTTGACTGAAAATGTAAACATTGAGTCATAGCTGAGGCTCTGGAGGTGTTTTGTTTTTTAAATTCTACTTATATGATGAAAAAAAAGCCAAAAATTAAAAAAAAAAAAATGAGAGTTTAGAGCTGGCGATATGTCATGCTGAACTAACATTGAGAATTTGATGATTGGTAGCATGAAGAAACAAAAGTTTTGAGACAATAATATTAGAAATGCACAAAATTAATGCCGAGTTAGGCATAAACCCCTACATCATCAAACGGATAGCAAGCTGGATCATTGACAGGTTACATGTTGTCCGGATAGGTGAATCCACTTCTGATAAGAAACTTGTTACTAGCAGTGTCCCATAGATCTCAGTGATGGGACCCCTCCTTTTTGGTATGTACTTCTCTGAAGTGAAGGCCAATGTTGAGGACCTCTGGATCACCAAGTTCACTGACAGCTGTAAGCTGGGGCAATCATTTATTCCCTAAATGATATTGACATCCTATAAACAGGCCTAAAAATGACAAACAACTGGTGCCAAAACCATAGTCTTATACTAAATATTAAAAAAATGGGTACTCATACCATTTGGTAAATCAACCTACACAACCGCAGACACTATAAAGCAAAAAGTACAGAAGTTTATTAAGATAAGCACTTTAGTCCAAATGTAAACAATGAACTTCATCAGATAAAAAATCCTCCCCTTGTAACATTTTATATCCTGTTAATCAATGCCATCTAGTAGATTTTGGGTCATTCTGTAAATCAGATATTCCTTCAAATTATAATATTGATAGCACACCCCTAAAAGTAGATCCAGTGGTGAAGGACCTAGGAATACAGATAGATAGCAACCTAAACTATGACTGCCAGGTAGCTACAGTAGTGAGGAAATCTTTCTGTGTGGCTCAACTTATAAGTAAAGGCATGGCATCAAGTTCAAAAGAAGTCATAGTGCCATTGTACTCATCCCTCATCAGGCCCATACTTGGGTACAGTGCTCTCTTCTGCATATACTAAACCAGGCACTTACACCAATTAGAGGGGCCCTGGAGGTTTATCACTAAAAAAAATACAAAGCGTAAGACACATATCTTATACAGACTGACTAATGGCCCAAATCCTTACTTTTTCTCATATTGTTTATTGAGAGGTGACATGTCTGACCTACAAGGCAGTCTATGATCCAGCTCTGATGAAAATTACACATATTTGCAAGAAAAATTATACAACGTTTACACATTCCATGGACCTGAACCTTATTTGTGACTCTGACAGAACTTGCTGGAAAGACAGATTTGTATCCCAAAGGCTACCTCATCAATGAAATAAACTTTCCATCTTCGTAAAACAAAGCCTCTCTTCAAAAAGAATTTGGATAAATGGATGAGGAATGTAAAGTCACTCCTGGGATACTGCCTTAATGACAGAGACAGTCTGTAAAATGACTCAGGCTCCAACACCCAAAGACCCACTACCCTGATACTACCCCATCCTATATCTGGGGAACTATAAAAAAATGTTGTCATATCCTGGGTATTATTGGTAGGCTTGTAAAGGCTGTTGTGCCATTAGTGTAGCAATCACCTATGAACCTATGAACTTATATTAAAAAGTCAGATAAAAGAATGGAAGAAGTGGAAGCAGCTTTAAGTCCTTATTGTGACCACATGCAGAGCATATAGGAGGTGAAACACAAAATAACCACCTCTGAAATAATGCTGGAATTTTTTAGAAGCTAAAATTGTCAGTATAGAAGAAGGAAGCAGGCATAAAAGCGTACACATCACAGGTATTCCTTAAAATCTTGAGGGATGAATTATGTAGAGTTCACAAGGCATATGTTAGTAGAATGGATTGGTTTGCTGAGAGAAACGATAGGAATTGAAACAACTTAAAGAGTTTTTCTGCCACAATCACTCTGAGCAAAGGTAATAGAATTCTTTCTTTTGATGCTATACCTATGAATTTAAAGAAAAAAAATTGACAAAATTGTGGGCCCCTATAAGGGTAATAAAGATGGCAGAAAAAAGTGTGTGTGTGTGTGTGTTTCTGTGGTGTGTGTGCGTGCATGTGTGCACTTGCACACGTTATGACTATTCATCTCAAAAAAGACAAGTGACAGCAAATGTTTGTTTTTTGTTTTTTTTTGTACTGTAGCAAAGAGCTGCAGGAGAGTGAATTTACATTTAAACTGTTAGAAGTAACCTTCTTCAGAGGGAACTTTCCTGGGGGCATTCACATTTTATTCTCTTAAAGATACAGAGGCTTGGCTGGACCTACTGCTGCATGAGGAAAGTGAGGATTTCCCACAGACAACATGCATTGCAAAGAAGGACACTGCTACTACTTCAGGACAATTGACAAAGCAAAAAAAAAAATGATATTTTCAAACTCTTTAAACAAAGGATGTTAGAAAGGCAGACTAAATAATAAAGACAAGCCCTTATCAACACTGCAAGATAATGTCAATGAATGCTGATCTAAGGCAGTGACTGAATTACTTGAATGAGTTTTAGATGGGAGGACACCTGAGGTATTGTCATTAACTGAACTGAATTTAATTATATTTGTTCCACTAAACCTGTCTCCATGCTTGACTTTCAATAACTAAATATATAAGGTAATGAGGACTTGCTGATTACAGTACAGGTACAGTGCTTTGTAAGAAAAATATGCATGATTTTGCTAAGTAGCATACCAAATGTGGAGCTTTGGGTGTCCAGCATCTGTACGATTTAATATTGTAAGATACTCTTTGTGAATATATTGCTGCTAACATTTATGGAAACATCCTGTAAGAAGGAAATTGTTATGTCTATCTGCCAGCAGAAGAACTTCTTGGTTCAAATAATTGAGGAAATGTTTAAAAAATATCATGGGGTTGAATGAAAATAAGCTGCAAAGAGTCAGCCAAAGTAAAACTGCATCTTTCTGTGTAGCCTTGAGTGTGTGAGGCATATCTGAAATGCAAAGGATGTGAGAGACTCTTAAAATAAAAATAAAATGAGTTTGCAACTGTTTCGGCATTGCCAATAGTATTTATTATCTAGGCCTCTAGTATTTAACTGAATGGCTGAAACATCTTGAAAGTTAGATGAAGATAAAACAATAATTGAACATTAGTTGTCTGTGGGGTTCTAAAATGGATAAATGATGTACTTTTAGAAAATTACAGGCTTCCTCTGGCTATATTTAAGATTGTTCACTGTATTCATCCAAAGAAGGCTGGACAAGAAAAAGGGATGAGGGATATTGTTGTTGAACTGAGAAAGGTGAAAGAAAGCTTACTGAAACAGAGATGTACACTAAATTGGTTGAATGACTTGACCCCGACAGAACTATTACAAGAACGGGAACTGTAATAAACAGAAGCTTCTAGAACTCTGAAGGTTTGAAGGGGATTAATGTACTGGGATCAGTTAGTAATAGGAGGGAAAACAATGTGGCAACAATACATGGAAAGATGTATAGAGTATGGGACAGAGACTAGCATAATAAAATACTAGAAAAGCAAAGACTTTAGACTTGTACACAATCCATAGGAATGAATGACAAAATGGGTTCATTGGTGAATACAAAATAGGTAAGAACATCAAAGTGAAAAGGGAGTCATAATAAAATTACATAAACTGTTAAAAGAAAAAGGTGGCAAAGAGAAAAATGCATTTAAAATTTTTTTGTGAGGAAAGGATTTGTACTACAGTTACATATTTGGATAGAAAATAGTTATCTTAACCCCAAAATGTTACAGAGATTAATGTATTTATTTATTTATTTATTTTTTTTCTGTTGGAAATGCCTTTAAAATAGTTTGCACTCATGCACGACTCTGGAATGTATCTGAGTTTTGCATATTTTTTTTGGATCATGTACTGATTTAATAGGGGATATGATTTGCATCGTTTGCTAAGGTACTAAATTAAACTAATTTAATGAGAGAAAACATAGCATGTATAGTGCTATTTGGCCTAGAAAACTGGTAATTAAAGCATCTCTATGGATGGTTAGTTTAGATGGAAGGGCTTGGTTCGATTTATTAGCTGTGAAGAAAGCAAACACCAGAAAGTACAAAAGAAAGGAACTACAAACATTAAATGACACTGAGCAGTTTTCATGGTCCGTGGCTTCATATTCTTGTAGAGGTGATCCACAAAGAGTGGCACTACATAGTTATGAAAATCCCAGACTGTCAGGATGACTATGGAAATCCAAACGACTTTTTGTATAGACTCCCCATCACAAAAGAGTAACATGATTAATACATAAGTGACGGGGAGTCAGCTACTACTCTGTTAAGGGGCTTTACACTTATGCATACAAGTTCAATTCATAGGCATGAACTCAATTGCATACAAAGTTTTTAAATAGCCCTGAATTTAAGCCAGAAAGTAGCAGTTTTCAGGAGAATAAAATGAGTTGTGAAGGGAGCTTAGCTGGTGCTTCTGCATACCTGTGCATTTTTATTGAAGGGGTCGCTTGGGGAAGTGTTTAATTTAAGTGCTTGTGCATACCTGGATATATTACAGAAGGGGTCATGGGGAATTGTTTCATATTGATGCTTGTGCATACTCGGGCATGTTACTGAAGGGATCGCTTGGGTAAATGTTTCATTTAAGTGCTTGTGCATACCTGGATATATTACAGAAGGGGTCATGGGGAATTGTTTCATATGAATGCTTGTGCATACTCGGGCATGTTACTGAAGGGATCGCTTGGGTAAATGTTTCATTTAAGTGCTTGTGCATACCTGGACATATTACAGAAGGGGTCATGGGGAATTGTTTCATATGGATGCTTGTGCATACTCGGGCATGTTACTGAAGGGATCGCTTGGGTAAATGTTTCATTTTGGTGCTTGTGCAAACTAATAAGTGTTACTGAAAGGGGTCGCTTGGGGAAGTGTTTAATTTTGGTGCTTGTGTATACTAGGGCATGTTACTGAAGGGATCACTTGGGTAAATCTTTCATTTTGGTGCTTGTGCATACCTGGGCATGTTACTGAAGGGGTCATTTGATTAAATGTTTCATTGTGGTGCTTGTGCATACCTGGATATATTACAGAAGGGGTCATGGGGAATTGTTTCATATGGATGCTTGTGCATACTCGGGCATGTTACTGAAGGGATCACTTGGGTAAATGTTTCATTTTGGTGCTTGTGCAAACTAATAAATGTTACTGAAAGAGTCGCTTGGGTGAATGTTTCATTTTGGTGCTTGTGCATACCTGGACATGTTACTGAAGGGGTCATTTGATTAAATGTTTCATTGTGGTGCTTGTGCAAACTAGGACATGTTACTGAAGGGGTCACTTGGGGAAATGTTACAGTGGGGTGATTGTACATACCTGGACATAATCCTGAAGGGGTCACTTGGGAAAATAATTAATTTGTCTGTCAGAGAAGTGCTTGTGTATACATGGTCATACTGTTGAAGCGATTGCTGGGAAAAATAATTTATTGTGTCATTTTAGTGCTTGTGCATACTTAATACAAACAAATAAAGGGATTACTGGAGGAAATAATTCATTTTTGTGTAAAGGAAGTTTCATGCTTGGCAAACAAATTCATGGATTGCAATTCCAATATTGAAGTCAAAGCATCACTTTTAATAACAGATTTGTGTACTACAGGGATGTCAGACTATGATTTGCAAAACCACCTCATTACCACACTATGTTTTAAAACATTTCTCATTGGCATTTTGTTACTTTAAGGCCTTTGCATTAGCATAAATGGCCTCTATGAATCTCGCCTTTGCTATGATCATTTGTAAGCATCAGGAATACCCCTATCACATCTGCACAAGTGAGTATGAATACCAGCCTCTAAGTGAGTTATGAAGGAGAGAAAAGAAATTAAACTTTCATCATCAAATTCCAAACATATGAGAAAGAAAATGCTGAAATGGTTACCGTTATGTTGTAAGTGCAAAGGACACCTGAGTTATAATGTTGATTATTTAATACCACATTGTGAGTGTTTACTATTTTTGGGTTTACTTATTTTTAATGTTTGGATGTAGTCTAAAACCTCTCTGACAGATAGGTTTAAGCTAGTAGAAAGTGAATTGTGTACCAAATGAGTGCTTCTTTTTGATACGGCATTGTCTGATTAAAAGATAAAAGAAAACGTTGTTTTATAATGTTGCTTATGAATTGATTGCATAAATAAGAATATCTAAGTTAAAAACTATTAAATCACATAGTGATCAGGTACCAGATGTCAGTCTGTCAAAAGGCCTACGACCCCATCATATAGTATATAATATCAGGATTCACAGCAATAGGGCAACACACAGAAGTACCACAGAAGTCACAGGAAAATAAAGTTAAATTTAAGTTGAATTTAATGAAGCGCTTTTCGTCTGTGGTGTACACAGACTTCCTCAGACAAAAAGTATTACAAACTACATTTAACTGAACAGCAGCTTAAATATCCAGCAGTATTAAGTCAAAGGTTCAATTAACCAATCAGGCACACCTTGAACCATGAATAAAAATTTAAAGTTAAAATGCAAGCTCACAGGACTTGAGTTCAATCACTCACATTATATTAAAATTAAAAATAAAACTAGACAATCATAAAATCAGCCAGTTGTTAGCCTATCATCTAAATAAACACTAGCCACTACCTGATATAAACAAGTACAAAACACAAAACAGTTAGAGTGTGTTACAAACTCATAAAGGCAAAAAGACTATCTAACCAGGTTCTTAAGTTTAAGAAGGCTGCTAATAGAGCAGCCTTCATTGAGACCTGGTAGAGCATAGGCATTTAATCTAATTTGCCATCGCAATTCAGGCGCCTCTAATAATAGGTGTACAGGGGCTCCTCTAATAGTGTCATGCATTTGTTCTATAACCATAAACTTAAAATGGTGGTCTTTATGCTGGATGATATGTTTAGCAAGAGCATTTTCATCTTTCGCTTTGTTAATTGCATATTGATGTTCGTAGATCCGATCTTTAAATCTACGCTCGGTTTTACCTACATAAAAACCTGTGCATTTTTGGCATAATGCCACATAGACCACCATTTTAGAATTACAAGTGCATCTGCATCTAATGTCGTATCTAATATTATCAATGTCAAATCGGTTTGATTCAAGAATGTGACGACATTGATTGCAGTTTTGACATTTGAACATCCCAGAACGGGTACTCTGCCGCTCAGGTTGTTCCAACAACATTTTCATATTTTACCCCTTCTATATGTAACCTCAGGTTTAACTCCCAGTTTGTTCAAAATTGCAAGGTTGGAACGGAACAAGTTCCAGTTCTTAGTAATGATGTCCATAATAGACCTACTACTTGGACAATATGTAAGAATTAATCTAGTGTTATTATTATGTATAGGAGTAGTTCCACCTATACATTCTAACCTAGACTCGGCCAACCCGGAAGAACTGATGTTCAGTATAGGTTTGTAAAACCCACTGGATCTTTTGTTAATCACCTCATTGACTAAGTTGTCTAATAAGTTAAGTGGATAGCCTCTATGAAGGAACATATTCTTAAGTAAGTCACATTCCCTAAGAAAGTCATCGTCCAGGCTCACCATCCGGGCTGCTCGTGCGAGCTGACCCTTAGCCACAGACCTTTTTTGGTAGCTAGGATGGCAGCTACTAAAATGAAGAAAAGAATTAGAGTAGGTAGGCTTTCTATATATGCTGGCCACATATTTATTCAAGATGTCATTTTTCGCCAACCATACGTCTAAATAGGCTATTGCCTCAGTGTTGAAGGAAGAGGTAAAACTAAAAAGTCAGTGGAGTTATTAAGTAAATTTAATAATAACAGGCTATCAGCTTCTTCACCCTCTAATAAAATAAAGATGTCATCCAGGTAACGGGTGTAGTACTTGATCTTAGACACTACTACCGACTCATTGTTTAATATGTTCTCCTTTTCCCAGTATGACATCACTATGTTGGCCAAGCTGGCTCCGCAAGGGGACCCCATAGCCACCCCAGTTTTTTGTAGATAGAAATTCTCTCCTAATAAAAATAGTTGTTATAAAGGATCAAGTCCAACAGTTCAATCACAAGGGATATTTCATGGGCGGGCACCCTTACTCTTAAGGAAGAAGGCCACCCAGTCCAAAGCTATCTGCAAAGGTATACAAGTGTATAAATCCTTGACATCTATTGTCAGGAAATTGTACTCTCTACTGAATGGAATGTTGTTTAACTTATCAAGAAAAGACCAAGAGTCTTTACAGATTTGCTCTTCATCCTCAAGGTACTTCTGCAGGATAGTATCAACCAGCTTGGCACAAGGATATGTAGGAGAGCCGCGCCCATCAACGAGTGGGCGCATAGGTGGATTAACAAGGTCCTTGTGGATCTTGGGTATACCAAAGATACAAGGGTACCTGGGAAATAATGTGGTAAGGTATTTGTGTTGACCTTGGTTAAGTCTACCCTCAAAAAACATTTCGTCCAAGGAGCTCTTAATTTTATGATATGCGTGGTTTACCTCAGACCTTGAACTAATCATATACGCATCATTAGACAATAGGCCCAACATCCTGTCAAAGTAGTCTAATTGATCAAAGACTACAACCCCACCACCTTTATCGGGTTTACAGATTCTTAAGGAATGTAACTTAACATATTCCAACAGGGTCATTTCAGACTTCCCTAAATCGTTGGTACATTTACTTAAATGCAAATTACTATGTCTTAAATCAAGTTCACAAGTGGATTCAAATGCTTGTACTAATGGGTGCAGAGGTGGGTTAAACATGCTAGGGACAAACATATCAGATGGAGTATCATGACTGAAACCACGAGTTTCAAACAGCAGGTTAAAGTTCAATTTACGAGCAAACATCTTAATATCGATGATGGTGTTCACTAAATCGAACTTCTGTTGAGGTACATAGGTGTATCCCTTAGATAAAAGGTCGGCCAGTTCATCAGATACGACATTAGATGCAGATGCACTTGTAATTCTAAAATGGTGGTCTATGTGGCATTATGCCAAAAATGCACAGGTTTTTATGTAGGTAAAACCGAGCGTAGATTTAAAGATCGGATCTACGAACATCAATATGCAATTAACAAAGCGAAAGATGAAAATGCTCTTGCTAAACATATCATCCAGCATAAAGACCACCATTTTAAGTTTATGGTTATAGAACAAATGCATGACACTATTAGAGGAGCCCCTGTACACCTATTATTAGAGGCGTCTGAATTGCGATGGCAAATTAGATTAAATGCCTATGCTCTACCAGGTCTCAATGAAGGCTGCTCTATTAGCAGCCTTCTTAAACTTAAGAACCTGGTTAGATAGTCTTTTGCCTTTATGAGTTTGTAACACACTCTAACTGTTTTGTGTTTTGTACTTGTTTATATCAGGTAGTGGCTAGTGTTTATTTAGATGATAGGCTAACAACTGGCTGATTTTATGATTGTCTAGTTTTATTTTTAATTTTAATATAATGTGAGTGATTGAACTCAAGTCCTGTGAGCTTGCATTTTAACTTTAAATTTTTATTCATGGTTCAAGGTGTGCCTGATTGGTTAATTGAACCTTTGACTTAATACTGCTGGATATTTAAGCTGCTGTTCAGTTAAATGTAGTTTGTAATACTTTTTGTCTGAGGAAGTCTGTGTACACCACAGACGAAAAGCGCTTCATTAAATTCAACTTAAATTTAACTTTATTTTCCTGTGACTTCTGTGGTACTTCTGTGTGTTGCCCTATTGCTGTGAATCCTGATATTATTTCCTGGTTTGTGCTGCTTAGTACTTGGTTGTTCCATCATATAGTATCACCAGTAGAACATTTCCCCAACTGTACAACCATTTCCCTGTCAAAACCTCAGCTGTATTAACCGGTGTTACTAAAAAAATACTAAAACTTTAGAGCAAAACCTTTTTTTTTATTTATTTGGCATTTGTTTATTGGG
Source organism: Protopterus annectens (assembly GCF_019279795.1). Lineage (NCBI taxonomy): Eukaryota > Metazoa > Chordata > Ceratodontiformes > Protopteridae > Protopterus > Protopterus annectens. The sequence continues at coordinate 538,381,209 of NC_056732.1, read as the reverse complement.
AAAGTCTGAGTGGGATAATATTTCATTTTCAGTGGAGGCCCAGAGAGAATAGGTTCACAATGATGGAACATGGTTACAGTTAAACAAAGCTTAATACAGAAGATGACATATTAACTAAGTAAAAGTTTAGCTTCAGTTCATACTGCGTGTACCTTTATATCCATACTGCAAACATCTGGACCACTATAACAAGTGGAGAAAGAACATTGTGAATTGAGGAAGTACTCAAAAGTTACAGCTCATAGAGATGACATTAAACACACTGAGTACACTCTTTGGAACAGAGGTGACTAGAGAACATAGCATATGCAAAAATATATTCTTTCTTGATCTCAGAAATTGATTTTACTAATTACTTCTCTCTGAACATAGTCAAGGTATTCTGGTGGTAGAGGAAAGGAGGGGCTAGTTCAGCCAGAGATAGTATCTTCAATCATCTCTGTTTCAAAACCAGAAACCACAATTGCCATTTTAGTCATTTATTCTTATAGTATAAGTGGTATTTAAAAATAATAAAAATGTTTTAATGGGTCACAGGTCATGCAATTTTACTACAGGCTATTTAAATAGTAGTGTTAGAATGTCTGACTGTTCTAATGAAGTCTGACAGATTTTGATGACAGAAAGAGTTATTTTTTAGCTGACCATACTAAACAAAGCTGCAAGTACTGCAGTATCACTTGAGTTTGGTGTGTTTTGGTTTTTCAGATTTGTCCTACTTGTTAATGCCTATGTACACCACTGCAATCTTCTAAATTAAATAAATTGGTGACCCATTTCTGAAAGGTCCACTTATCTTCTTTGCATCTTCTATATAAATATAAGTAAAGGCTACTGCCCCACTCTAAAAAGAAAACTCCGTATCAGGGAACTGTCATTTTCCCTAAAGCATTCTCAGGAGTACTTAATATCACTCTACTGTCTATCACTTCAAGCAGTCATTGGTGAAGTGGTATGTTCATGAACAGGCCCAATTCTCTGAAACAAACTACTAACTGAAGCAAAGGCATCAAGATACCCTTGTCAAGTTTAAGAGTCCATTTTTGAGCACCTGCTCAAGGAAGTTGCTTGTAAATGCTTTAGGGATAATGGATACAATTTTTAAAAGGTTTAAAATTCTAAAAATGCTTAAGAGTACCTTAACTGATTTAATTTGCCATTTTACTCTTCTTCTGCCTGTCTTCGTTTCTCTTGTTGATCTCAAGGCCTATCTCTTTAAATCTCTGTTTTATTTTTCCCCAAGGAAATTCAGTGTTAAACCTTAGGAAGCAGTTTCATGTATCCAGACTGCACTGCATCCCTTGTAAACTGTTAAAACCTAATGTAAACCTGCTACCTTATTAGAATGTGTAACATTCTACTTTAAAAAATGTGTGGATGTATAGTCAATAATTAGTATGTAATCCTTGCTAATCCATCCTGTATTTTTGTCATTAAACTGATAGCAGGACCAATGAATGTGTTTGCCTACAAAGATTCTTTAGGGTATTTGGCTTTATTGGTGAGTATAACTGATGTCTGCTTCCATGATGCTAGGAAATCTGAATGTTCAGTGGATTTGTGAAGATGTGGGGAAGTGGAATGGAGGTGAATTCTGTTGCAGTTTTCAAGTGCATAAGTTCAATCCATCTTAATGTGAGATGTAAGGTCTACTAAGAAATGTAGGGTGAATTTATATACCTGCCATAGGTCTAAAGTAGAAGTTTGAGTTAATAAAACTTTAGTTATGTCCATGCTGGTTGACAAATTTCTGTTTGCTGATTGACTGGATGAAGGTTTAATGAACACTTTAAAGGTACATTAAGAGAGTTGCCTCCTTGAAAGAGTTTGTTATTCGGTTATTATTTTGCAGTATAATGCATGCGATTTTGTAGATTTTCCTGCAAGGATTTTGACTCCTTTTCAAACATTTCTGATATTGTTTAGTTTTTGATTTACTTCTTATGTATACCATTGATTTTGATATAGGTCATTTAGTATTCAGAAATGATTGCTACTCTCCTTGGACCTAGTTTGCTTCCTACTACTCCAGTATCGATTTACATTTTCATGAGGAACTTCACATTCTGGTCTAAGTAAAATGTATACTTTCTGAGAGTCTTCATCTATTGAAGAGGAAGTGTTTACCTGTAAGTTGTAAAATTAAATCATTTAAGGGATAAAAATATTTCATAGAGTCGGGCACATAGTACAATGTCCCAAAAGAAAGTGAGCAGTTTTGTTGTAATATTTATTTTAATGTGGTGGTTGTGGTTTTGATGGTAATTACTTCATCTTAACCAACAGAAATTAATTATACAGTGGTGACCAATGTATGGCAAGGGAATCAATTATGTGGGTTTTGTTAGCAATTAATAGGTAGAAAATAGAGGAATTACCATTTATGTAAATTGATCTTGTGGCCCTCAGATGTAATGTGAGGATGGTTGTGTTTTTCACATATTGCATTACTTTCATTTAATGCTGTTGATTACGTTTAAGTAACCTAGAACTTGTAAGCTTTTATTTAGTGAAGAATATACGATTTCAATGAGGTAGGTGTCAATGATAACTGGAATGGAGGGGGTGGTATATATGTATTAAAACAATGCTTATCTTGGTTTAGTTGTTTAGTGAAGGAGTAGCACTGAGGGAGTTTTAACTATGCTATTTTGGACTGCAGATGAAGCAAAGTAGGTTATTATAGTTTCACAATTTCTTACTAGGCTATTGACTATGGACGATTTTTAGAAGCTTAGCCATTCATTCCCATGAATATTCTTAAGTTTTTTTAATTTAAATATGATTATCCCAGGGCAGGCATAACATTTATATGCTATTACTTTCCATTACTGACAAAGGTGCTACTCTAGGGACTGCGTTTGAAAAGAGTAAGACAACTTTGTTTGATGTGGAGAGAAAGATGATTCTAAATAAATGCAATTCACTGTGATACATATCTACTAATTTTCCTTATGAATATGTTGTACTATGATTATAACATGTAACTACATCATGTGATCTTAAAAAGAAAAGTTTGAGTATGGTTTAAACCATGATTCTTGTTGTATAGATTTCAGGTTTGTGTGTTCATTAGGCTCAGTCTGACTGAGTAAGCATTCCTTGTTACTGAGCTGTGTTTAAAATGGATATAGGATTTTGTTTCATTACCAGTAATTTGCAATGCATCTAAACTGTTTGTACTAAGGACCACAGTATAATCTTCTTTGACAGTACTGGAAAGGTATATGTGCAGGCAGCATAATTTTTTTGTCACCGTAGAGAAGGTTACATCTTATAGTACAGTAAAAAATTTGTACCTAACGCTGCTGATAATTGTCAGACACTGGCTAAATTATCTAATGTCAAAGCATGAGACAGCTGTCTGCTTACAAGTAACTGTGTACTTGTTAAAGGGTCTTAGTCCAAATAGAAATGGAATTTGTTCGACTTCTCCAAAAAATTAAAGTCATTTAATCATTTTTGCTTGCTCTTACCTTATTTTTTTCTATCATTTTTGTTCTTTTGTGGTTATTTTTAACTTTGAATGAAATGCCGCATAGCGTCAGTCATGCATTATTTTATGAAACATTGCATTTGAGATCAGAAATTCTATGCTTCTCATTATAGATTATATCTGTTTTGGTGTGTGTGTGTGTGTGTGTGTGTGTGTGTGTGTGTGTGTGTGTGTGTGTGTGTGTGTGTGTGTGTGTGTGTGCACGTGCGTGCATGTGTGTGTGTGTGTGTGTGTGTGTGTGTGTGTGTGCGTGTCTGGATATCTTGTGTCATAACTGTACTATGGGCTTTGCTTCTGATGGCACATCGGTTCCATTCCTTAATATTACTTAGATATTACATCTAACATATGCATGCCATTGTTTCACTCGTCTTGTAAGAATGGTTACACAATATTTTAAAACTCCTCAGCCATGAGATGCATTCCCGTGGGAATCTTCATATTTCCCCTAGTATGACAGAGTGAAGCAGTATGCAGTACCTTTTATTTATTTTTTATTTTACATTTGTTAACTGGAAAAAATCCAACTGGACCATGTCCATTTTCAATGGATGCACGGGGAGAAAAGCTCCACAATTAACATACAGTAAAGTAGTTATGACACAAGGAAAACAGACATGAAAAAACAGGTCGAGTATAAGTACACACATACAAATAATTGTTCACAGTGGTTCAACTGTGATTGGTAAAGGACCAAGACTTTTGATAAAGAGTTATATATAAAGTACAAGTGACCTGACAGAGATAATGCTATTCTTTGAATAGCAGTTGCATACAATTTGCATTTTACATTTTGCTTCTATTAAGGAACAGAGATGGAAAATAATATAACCTGAGCAAAATAATATAACCTGAGCTTCCAGATTTTAAGGAGGAAAGTTAGATCCATGAGAAAGTAAGAGCCAAGAGTTAGAGTGACAAAGACAAAGGAGAAGGAAAGTCAGATGAGACTGTCATGTGATACATGGACAGAGCCAGGTTTTCCTCAGATGTGCTTTGAGTAGTTTTTTTGAATTGTGTGTTTGTTGTAGTAGAAGTTATATTAGTGGGGAGGTTATTCCATTTTTTGGCTATGGTATGGGAGTATAAAGCTTTGCCAGCAGTATTGTTGGCAGTTGTAATACCAAGGAGAGGTTTATAAGAAGAGCAAAGAGGACGACTGGTAGAGTAAAGTGTTAACAGTTGCTTTAGTGCTGGAGTTTTCTCTGGGTAGTTTATGATGTTAAAGGCACAGGGGAATTGCTGGTGGGCAGGTAACTGAGGAATTTCTAGCCACTGAATTTCTTTTAGTGCCTGGCAGTGGTGGGCTCTAAAGGGAGAGTTGGTGGTGAATTTGGCAATTTTATTATAACATGATTCTAGCTTGTTTAGGTCTGTTTTTCTAATACGGGTTAGGATTTGTGCTGCATATGTAAGTGCTGATAAAAGAAGGGTCTGAGCTAGGGTGTGTCTTGCTTTATTTGTGAGAAAGGTTTTGTGTCTGTAGAGTGTGCCCATTTTCTTATGAACCTTCTGGATTGTTTGTGATATATGAATATCAAAAGATAGGTTATTATCTATTTCTACCCCTAGGAGTTTAGTATGGGTTGACGGTGAAATGATAGTGCGATTTCTGGATGTGATGGAGAAAGTTAAGGGAGTAGATTTTGTTTTATTAGAGGTGAACAGGAGTAATTTGGTTTTGTTGGGGTTGATAATAGATGGGGCTGTGCAAATGAGAGCAGAGTCATCTGCATACTAAATTAGTGTGGGTTCAAATGGGTTATTCAATGCTCATATGATAAAAATGTGTTTATATTTGTTTGTGTGTGTGTGTGTGTGTGTGTGTGTGCGTGTGTGTGTGTGTGTGTGTGTGTGTGTGTGTGTGTGTGTGTGTGTGTGTGTGTGTGTGTGTGTGCGTGTGTGTGTGTGTGTGTGTGTGTGTGTGTGTGTGTGTGTGTGTGTGTGTGTGTGAGGGGGTAAGTTAATGCCCATAGCTTTGCATTTTACGCATTATCTCAACCACCTCAGAATGTTCCACCCCTTTTCTCTGACTTCTATCATACATATTTCTGTAGCTCACCCGATTTCTGTTAGCAAGTAGAGAGGAGGTTAGTTGCAGCTAATGACTTTGTGTTGATATAGCATTTCTGCCCTCATTTGCCTTTGTCTAGAAGATTCTAAAGTAGAATCTGCTCCAGAAAGGTGCCTGCAAGGTTATGTTTTATTTTTTAGTTTTTTTGTTTACTGCAGCAAGCTTTGTATCATGGAAGTCAAGTGCTGGAACATCAACCCTCGATATAAAAGAACAGGTGGGCTTCGCAGTAGGGTCTTTGTAGTGTGAAAAGTTCTTTTAGGGATATGGTACTGATTTGTATTTTTCAAATAAACAGCAGTAGCACCTTCATGCCCTGTACTATTCATGTGCTGTGAAACATTTATTCGCAATGGGCCCGAAAGCAGTGGCGCTTCATAATGGTATGAAAGATAATGACTTGATCTCACATGGTTTAAAATTGTTTTTAACTGAAATGAAGATAATGGTAATTCTGTCGTACTGTCTGTACCTATATATCTCTTTCTCATTTACACGCACACACACACACACACACACACACACACACACACACACACACACACACACACACACACACACACACACACACAGTTCCAAAAACACAATACAAGACCGCTTTTGCAGTAAATAATGGTTTATGTAGTCTGTGATTGCATCTCCCTACATCATTTCATACACACACACACACACACGCACACACAGACACACACGCGCACACACACATCTATAAAGTGAGCATCGATGTGAAACTTTTTGACAGTTAGAGCTTGGTGTTTGTTGAGTTTAAGACTGTTGTCAGTTGTTACACCAATGAGCTTGGTGTGATCAAATGGTTCTATTATAGTTTTATTGTAGAGTAGATAGTGAAAGGGGGAAGGCGATCAAGTGGTTCGCTACTAGCAAACAGCATAGGTTTTGAAGTTTTGTTTTCTTTGGGTTGAGTGCAAGTTGGGAGTCTGAGAGGTATTTTTCCATATCTAGGAAAGATTTTTGGTTTCTTTGAAGAAGCTCTGGTGGGGAGGGAGCCAAACATTTGTGGGAGGATTCATCTGCCCATTGTACAATGGTTGCTTGTTGTGTAGCTGCACAGAGTTTCTTGGCGAAAATGGTGAAGAGCAGTGGTCCAAGAAATGAACTTTGAGGTACACTGACTGAGACTGGCAGTAGGGCAGAGAGTTCATTTTGCTACTTTACTACCTGTTTGTAGTCAGATAAGTAGCTGGTAAACCAGGAGAGGGCTGGCTGGGATAAGTTTAAGGATGTGAGCTCATTGAGACATTTATGGTGGGATACTGTTTCGAAAGCCTTTGACATATCAAGGAAGACAGAGAAGACAAGTTATCCATTGCTTTTATGCTGGTTGATAGAGTTAGTAAAACTAACCAGAGCTATTGTAGTAATATAATTTGGTCAAAAGCCATGTTGGGATGTGGATACGAGGTTGTCCCTTAGAAGATAGTTGAGGAGTTGTGTGTGCATGCATTTTTCAAGGATCTTAGCTGTGGGTGGCAGAATAGCAGTTGGTCTGTAGTTTGAGAAATCATTGCTGCCTTTATGCAGGGGGATGATATAAGATAGCTTCCAGATTTTGGGGATGTATTGCTCAGTAATGGTCCTGTTAATCTCAGTGGAACTCCAAACACTAAGCCCCTAATGGAAGCAAACACTCTTCCCAGGACTTCCATTATAGGGGATTCCATGATAAGATATACTGATACCCTTCTAACCAGGCTGAATAAGGAGAAAGTAACTGTTAGTTGCTTATATGGAAGCAAAATCCACCAAATCACTTATGCACAGGTACAGTATGATTCCTTCATAGTCCATGTAGGTGTTAAATGACCTGAGATGTATATCCCTGGACTATATGAAGAGAGGCATTATGGAGCTTTCAGACTATGTGTCTTAGGCTATTATGAGCCTGGAACTGAGCAGCATATTATCATCACCAAGGATGATGCCACTATATGAGCAAAAATGATAGATTTAAACAACTGGTTGTCTTTCTAGTGTCATTCTAAGGAGATCCAATATTTGTCACCTTCGAAACACATGGTTAACAGACTGCATTGCTTTGCCAATGACGGTCTGTACCTATCTCCACTAGGCTTTCAAATCCAGGCTAAAACTTTATCAGACCTACAGTGCCTTTATAGGCAATGGCAAATTGAAAAACCTAGTGACATAGCAAAATCAGCTCAACTGAACTTCAACGTATTACTGCTCAATCGTAGTAGCCTAAACAAACAAACAAAAAAAATCTACACTCTCTCTCTAAGCCCTCACACTCGAGAATATAGATATCTGTTCATTTACCAAGACGTGGTTTAAAGTGACAGAGAGTACCCTGGCAGTGTAAGGTTTCATTGCATTCCACATATTTAGACCAGTAGCTGCCCAAAAAAGGGCTAAAGTAAGAGGTGTTTCACTATACATTAGTAATAAGCACACCTCCAGGTTGGTCGAACAGGATGATGTGCTGCAGGTTCTCCACATGCAGATCACCATAGACAATATCCTGTATCGGATTCACTTCAGAATCTCAAAATTCCAAAACATCGAGTGTCATATGATCGAGACCATGTGATAGCTGTTTTGGAATATCGTAATTCCGAAACAAATCCTAAATAAAAAATAAACGACTGTTTAAACATTTCTGCAGGGGGACAAGCCCCTCTGCACCCCCCACACTCCCTCTACTTAAATATACCAACTCCAAGATCACACTACAGCCAGAAGAAGGGAAATCTCCCATTCTGCTCTCTACACAGATCTCCGTTCCGAATTTTGAAGTTCTAAAACTTTGATTATATGGTCTCGACCATATGAAATTTGAGGTTTTAGGATTTTGAGATTCTGAAGGAACCCCCACCCCTGTACCATATCGTAGACAGCTACATGTCACCCTCCATGTCTCAAGAAACTAACAATGCATACTTGGACCTACCGGAGACACTTATCATTCTACATAACACACTACTCATGGGAGACTTTAATTACCCCTCTGTAGTCTGGGAATCCTGCACAGCCTCAATCTATAGGCACAGAGATTCCTGGACTTTATAAACACAAACACACTTGACAAAATAGTGTATACACCAATTAGAGGCTCCAACATATTTTACCTCATGCTTAAAAATGTGAGAGAATGCTCCACCCACATCAAAAGCTCATCATCCTTGGTAAGGTCCAATCATAAAGTTGTCTCCTTCAAAATCAAAATAAACTAAGTAATCCCATTAAAACCAGTAACAGTTAGAAACTATTCCAAGGCAAATTATCTTTTATTAAGTGATTGATTGTCAAAATCCAACGCCCCTCCAAACCCAAAGAACACAGCAGCCTATGCTGAGTTTCTCTTAAACACTCTGTAAAACCATGACAGTGGCTACATAGAGGCTACTGTATGTACCAGAAGTAAGCCCAGGACTAGCCCTAGAAACAAACCACCCTGGTGGCATCTCAAATTAAGCAGGATATATGACAAAATGAAAAAAGTTATGGCAAAAATCAGGAAGCTTAATTCTCATAAAAATAGAAACTATCTCATAAAATTAAATAGGCAACAAAGAGGGCTAATTAGTTCAAGCAAAACCAACTTTGAGGTTAAGATAGCCTAGATGAAAGATAACGATAATCCTTCTACGGCTTTGTCAGAAGCCTCAAGGACAACACACAGCAATGTGCTGAACTGGTGGCTAATTGGTGCCACATTCGCTGAGCCTGGTGATATAGCAAACCTGTTAGCAAACAAATTCAGTTCCTGCTTTACCCCCTTCTTACCCAGCCATCCCCTCAAACCTGCTGGAACCTGTGTTCTGAGAGACTACCTTACAGATTTTCTGCAAACATATGGAGCTGAGTATATATTTTTTTGGTTATAGAGTTTATTTGTTGCTTACATCTCTGTTGAAACTGTTGTCTCTGTTCTGAGAGACTGATCGGCAAATATACAGAGCTGAGAATTTTTTTTGGTCTTAAAGTTTATACTGTTAGTTGTTGCTTAGATCTCAGTTGAAACTGTTTTCTCCACCCCCACCCCCACCCCCATTTTCTGCAGTGTCTTCAGTTGGTATAGTAACAGCTGCATTCAAATTGCTGGAACCTGTGTTCTGAGAGACTGCCTTACAGATTATCTACAAATATACAGAGCTGAGAATATTTTTTTGGTTTTAAAGTTTGTACTGTTAGTTGTTGCTTAGATCTCTGTCTAAACTGTCCCCCCTCCCCATTTTCTGCAGTGTCTTCAGTTGGTATAGTAACAGCTGCATTCAAATTGCTGGAACCTGTGTTCTGAGAGACTGCCTTACAGATTATCTGCAAATATACAGAGCTGAGAATATTTTTTTGGTTTTAAAGTTTGCACTGTTAGTTGCTGCTTAGCTCTCTGTTGAAACTGTTTGTAGTTTAAATTTGTTGCCTTTTGCAGTTGCCAGTCCCACTGTAGATTTGATCTGGGACACTCACCCAGTCCCATCTCTTTACCACATTCTACCTAATAAACTCTTTCTGCACTTGCTTTTAGTCCATTTTAATTTAATTGCATTTTTTAAACTGTGTTTGGTCTAATATTGCTGCATACTCGTGTGCTAGCTTGCACTGCATGTGAATTGCTTTTACTACAGTTTTTGCTACTTTTCTGTAAAAAAAAAAACTGTAAGCCTCTTTCCTACCTCTCCTGTAACTAGTGTTCCAAATACAGATTTGCTGTATCCAGGGCTGTATGTAAGCTTCTGAGACCTCCAAGCCTTTCTGTGCTGGAGGGAAGCCTTCTAGCTTATCAGTGGGAGTGCTAAGCACTAGGTAACCTGTCTACCACATAAGGAGAAAAAATAGTTATTGGCCGTTTGGGCAATCTTCCATCTCTCTCAACTTTCTGATTTGAAAGCCTGCATTTGCACTTGTTTCTGTCCTGTAACTCGTCTAGTGCAGATACGGATTCTTAGTTTTAGCACTTAAATTTGCTTATTCATGCTCAGCACTTGTTCAGAACTTGTAAGCACTAAATAAGCTACTAATTACTATAGTACTCAACCTTCCTCATTACCTAGAGGTAAACAGTTTTTGTACTTACTTTTCTCACTTGCTTAGAGAAAAACAGCTCTTGTACTCACTTTACTCACTTATCTAGAGGAAAATAGTTTTTTATTCAGGCATGTCCAAGGGTCAGCTCCCAGTGTTCTCTCCTGTCTATCTGATGAATCTGGGCATCTTGAGGCAATGTAGAAATTGCCTCATGTACACAGACAACCTTCTCCTCCTACCACCCAACACTACAACCTGTGGGATATGCACTTATCTAGCCAAACTGGAGGTAAAGCTCTCTCCAACCAAGACTGAACTTGTCAGTCATGAGGAGAAGGTAAACATTTGCACCACACCACACTCATCACATAGTCTCACTAAATCTATACCACCAAAATCTACACATAGTAACACAAAAACATTTGCGGAGGCTCTCAATAATAATCTGTCTAAGCAACAGAGACCTCCAAAGCAGAAGCGCAAGCAACCTCCATCCCCCAACACAACCCAAATGACACATAGCCCACAGACTAAGTGTGCCACTCAACCACAGCCAATAAGGCAAAACAATGTACCCAACACTCTAGTCATAGGTGACTCTATAGTCAGGCACACTGATGTCCCACTCACCAGGATAAACAAGGAGAAAGTTACTGTCAGCTGCCTGTCGGGTGCCAGGATCCGCCACATAACCCATGCACTCAGGTCACTCCACAAAAAGTACAAATATGACTCTGTCATTGTCCATGTTGATGTAAATGACCAGAGATGTACCTCCACGGACTACATGAAAAGACACATGGAAGAGCTCTCCGATCTTGTAGCTAAGGCAGGTATGACCCTAGCCCTGAGTAGCATTCTGCCATCGCCCAGAATGATACTGCAGTACAAGGACAAAATGATTGACTTCAACAATTGGCTAAGCTTCTGGTGTCATTATAAGGGGATCCAGTATCTGTCTTCTTGGGATGACATGGTCGACAGACCACAATGCTTTGCCACAGATTGCCTGCACCTGTCTCCCCTGGGATTCTTCATACTGGCTAAGGCTCTTGCTGTCCCTATAGAGCTTTTTTTAGGCAGGGTTCAAATAACAAATTCACCACCATAACTGGAGCAGGCAAGCAAAAACTGAGGGTAATGCTACTCAATACTAGAAGTCTAAATCTCAAAATGCACTCACTCTAGGCACTCCTTAAAATGGAGAACATTGATATCTGTACAGTGACTGAGACCTGGTTCAAGGCTCCAGAGAGCACCCCTGCACTACCAGGCTATAACTCATACCACACTTTTTGGCTATGTAACCTGGACTGAAACACCAAAGGCAGAGGTGTGCCCATATTCATTAAGGATATCCACACCTCCAGGCTAGTTGCTCAGCATAATGCATCCAAGGTTATCCAAGTGCAACTAACTCTGGGCAAAACTGCAATCCAAATTTTAGCTTGCTACAGATCCCCCACCATGCCCCAGGATTCCCACTCCTCTTTTCTTGATGTACTGGAAAATATTATGGTTCAATCAAACACCCTAATAATGGGCAACTTCAACTACCCCACCATTAACTGGGAAAACTACTGGTGTACCAACTCCTTAGCTCAACGCTTTCTGGAATTCATAAACTCTAATGCCCTAGATCAACTTATCCACAGCCCCACCAGGGGCAGCAATATCCTAGACCTAGTCATTACCAACATGAGTGACGGGTGTTCTACACCTGAAGTCAACTCCTCGTTGGTCCAATCCGACCATAAGCTTATCACCCTTGATATCCACATCCCGCCCCCACCCCCCATTAAGGAAACCACAGTAAAACATTTCTCCAAAGCCAACTTCATGCTTCTTAAAACAGAAGTGGAGAACTTCATGACACCCATGCAGATGGACAATACAGTTACAACTGCTGAATCCTACACAAATGCACTCTATAAGCACTTACACGAGTGCATGGATCGTGCTATCCCAAACAGAACCAAGATGCTATCCTCCAAAAAAGGAAGCCAATCTGCTGGTCCCCTACCATAAACAAACTGTGCAACAGAAGGAAAAAACTGTTGCAAAAGAGAATAAAATCCCATGAGTGGAGGAGCCTCAGCCTCAGTAAGAAGCTGAGATCCCTTATAAGATCCTCCAAAGCTATGAATGCACACACACGAAAACCAAATATTAGGTCCCTGAATAGACGTATTTATGAACATAATTTAGCTATTAAAAAGAAGGATATGTCTAATGCACTTGCAAGGCATGCTGTATCTTGTGTAAACTTCAAAAGGTTTGGTTTTTCAGTACTTGAAAAAATTAATGATGCACAGTTCTCTGGGAATTTTAAGGTTAATTTGGAGTGTAAAGAAGCATTATGGCAGATTCTGCTGAATGCAGATGAGCCTCCTGGGCTAAATGATGTTATTAACATCAAGTGCTTTTTACAAGCACAAAGATTATAATGCTTGATTTAAAAATTGTACATTTGGAAATTTTTTTTTTTGTTAAGCATTTTACATATATATTTTTTTGTCAATAGATAAAGTATTTTATTACAAGACTTTTTTATAACAAATATGTTTTATAACAATTATGTTTGACATTTAGTATTGGGTGACAAAGTCACATGGTTTTTATTTGAAATGGTATTTAAATAACAATTGAGTTTGTAAAGGTTCTGATGAAGTTCATGGTGGATTAAAAGTGAATGAAAAGCGTTAATTATCCCTTTGACTTCTGACTTTTTTGAAACTCAAGTCATTTACTGGCATCTTGTTATTTGATCCTCCAAAGCTAGCTACGAAAACAAAATTGCCACTAAATCCAAGGACAACCACAAAGCATTCTATAGCTATGTCAAGAATCTAGATGGCAACACCTAGATCTGCTCTGATTTACAGCACAAAGGCACGAAAATTACAGAACCAACTGATATTGCTAACATCCTGGCAGATAGGTTCAGTGCTAACTTTACCCCCCTCTCACCCCCTAAAGGGCCCATATCTATACAGGAAGAATGCAGAGTCCCTGTAATCACAACTACGCAGGTAAAACCTCCACAATCTAAAGCCAATAACACAGCATCCATGGGACTGGACAACATCTCAGGCTGTGTTTTACATGAACATCAGAACGAACTGGCTCCCCACTTAAGCACCATGTTCAATAATAGCCTCACATCAGGCTTTTTGCCCACTGAATGGCGCACAGCAACAGTTATCCCACTCCACAAAGGGGGAGCCACCACTGATCCAGGGAACTATCGACCTATTAGCCTGACGAGCTTGGTCTGCAAGGCCATGGAACATATCATCATGGAACTCATAAACAAAGACATTGGTAACCTCCAAACTCTGGATCCCACCCAGTTCGTGTTTGCGAAAGGCAGATCATGCCTGCTGAACCTGATTGACTTCTTTGAGGCAGTCACCAAAGCCGTAGATGAGGGTAAAGTGGTTCACACAGCCTATCTTGACCTTGCCAAGGCTTTCGACACCATCCCCCATTCTGGAATTATAGCTAAACTCACTAAACTAGGTATAAATCCCTACGTCATGAGATGGGTTGCCAACTGACTCACTGACAGAACCTACAATGTAAAAGTTGCAGATTCTAAATCTGACCTCAAAGCAGTGACAAGTGGAGTACCACAGGGTTCCATCCTGGGACCTTTCCTGTTTCGTATTTACTTCTCTGAAGTACAGGCTAACACAGAAGGCCCCTGGCTAATGAAGTTCGCATATGACTGCAAACTAAGAGCCATAGTCAAGTCCCCAAATGATGTGGACATCCTACAGAAGGGCCTGACTGAGACAGATGTCTGATGTCAGAGCCATGGCCTCAAGCTCAATGCCAAAAAGTGCAGTGTCATCCCCTTTGGTAAAAACTCTGTACCCATGAACTACCACATAGGCAGCAATCTACTTAACACCGAATGCGTGATAAGAGACCTTGGGACCCAGGTGGACAATAGTCTCTCCTTTGATAGTCACATCGCGACAGTAGTAAGGAAGTCCTTCTACGTGGCACACCTCATTAGAAAAGGGTTCACATCCAGGAAAAAAGAGGTCATTGTTCCCCTCTACTCGCCACTCATTAGACGCATTATAGAGTACAACGCCCCTTTTGGAATGTACCTCACAAGACATCTGCAGCAGCTGGGAAGGCCACAGAAGTACCTCACAAAGAGGATTACTGGCCTCAAACAAATGCCCTACACTGACCCCCTCAAAAAACTCCAGCTTTACTCCGTAGCATATCGCCTACTCCAAAGTGATCTCTGCCTAATATATAAAGCTATGTCAAACCCAGCGCTGTTGGACATGCTACACCTAAAGAAATCCCAATCCCTCCGAGCTACATGCTCTAAGGACCTAAACCTTGTCACCACAATAAACAGGACACGTTAGAGGGATAGATTCCTGTCCCAGAGAATTCCTATACTCTGGAACAAGCTACCCATCTATGTCAAGCAAAGTTCTTCATTAGCACTCTTCAAGAAAAATCTTGATGAGTGGATGGGAAATAGGAAATACACCCCAGGGATCACTTCTGTGTCTCTGCTGGACAGTGGCACAGGAAAATAACTTTCTTGGGTGGCGTAAGTTATGGAACCTTGCTGGCTAGGCTTACGTAGGCCCTTGGGCTGATAGCCTAGTACCTACCTATGAACCTATAACACCTCCAGCTGTAACTAGGGAGCATGTACTGTCTGCACTCACTAAAGCCAAGAACACAGCCTCAAGGGGCCCATTAACATCCCAGGATGCCTCCTGAATAGTCTAAAATATGACTTATCAGGACCCCTGGAGTCATTATTTAACTATAGTCTTAAAACAAAAACTACAGAGCCATTAGCCTGACTAGTATTATTCACAAAGCCACAGAAAGAATTACCATGGAAATTATCAACAAGGACATAGGAGACCTCCAGACACTGGATCTGTCCCAGTTTGGCTTTGTCAAAGGAAGGTTAGGCTTACTGGTTATGGTGTACTTCATTGAAAATGTCACTAAGGCAATGGATGAGGGGAAAACTTTGCATTCTGTCTACCTAGATCTGACATTTGACTCTATTTCCCACTCAGGCATTGTTAACAAACTTATGGAACTAGGTATAAATCCCTTTATAACATGCTGGAAAGTTATCTGGCTCACTGTTAAGACCTAGGAGGTTAGAATCAGTGATGACACCTCTACAATGAGGCTGGTCACTAGTAAAATCCCCAGGGCTATGTGCTGGGCCCACTCCTCTTTAGCTTCTACTTCTTGGATGTTAAAGCCAATGTCAAAAGTTTTGCCTGTCCAAGTTTGCCAATGCCTGAAAACTGAGAGCAGTCATTGAATCTCCTAAAAATAAGAACACCCTTCAGGAAGGTGTCTTGCAGACAAACGCTTGGTGCCATGCCATGGTGTAAACTCAGTGCCAAGAAATGCATTATAATATAATGCTTGGTACCAAAGCCATGGTGTAAACTCAGTGCCAAGAAATGCATTCTACCTGCATGTGTTCAAGGTAGTGCAAAAATATTTCTATGTTGCTCAACTTATAAGCAGGGGCATAGCATCTAGATCCAGAGTAGCCATCATACTACATCTTCAGACCCAACATAGAGTATAATACCCCCTTTGGTATGTACCTGACCAGACACAAGCAGCAACTGTAATGTCCAGAAAAAGGTTCCTTATGAAAATATTACAGAGAGCAAACACAATGTCCTACTCTGCCTGCCTTAACCTCTGTTTCTTTACTCAGTATCATATAAGCTTCTGAGAGGTGATCTTTGCTTGGTATTCAGGGCATGCCTGGACCCTGTTTTGATAAACCTTTTATACATCCGCAAAACAAACAGCATCAGAACTACTAGATTACATGACCTAAATTTTGCTTGCAACATAAATAGGACATGTTGGAAAGACAGATATGTATCTCAGAGAATTCCCATTCTCTGGAGTAGGCTCCCCATCCATGTGAAGCAGAGTTCCTTCCTATCCCTTTATAAGTGCAACTTTGACCAATGGATGGGTAATTGGAAATTCTCCCCTGGTCTGGCTCCTATATCCCTGATGGACAGAGGCAGTCACAGCTTAGCTTGTAAGAGCCCTAGTGGTCATTAGCTTAGTGTACACCTATGAACCTATACAGTATGTATAATATCTGTCATAAGTAGTGATTAGAGTAAATGTTTTCTATCATGTATAGTGTATGCTGTATATCCTTCAACTGACAGACGGCCAGAAAGAGCATAGGGATGCTTTTTGTTTAAAATAATTACTGCTCAATCATTCTGACAGAGGCTAGTTAAAATGTTTTATGTCAAACTTAATGAATACATAGTACCACAGGCCAGCCCCCCCCCCCCACATTGAGGGTTTACTATGACAAATATAAAATAACATTTAAGTTATCTCTTATTATGCACATTTATCTAGTTTAATCCTTCTGTCATCATGAGGTCCTTCTTTGACTTGGATATGGAGTCTGTTTCCTTTCTTAACATTTTTTTAGTAAATGTATTAAAAAGGCCACATCTATTTACCTCTGGCATATGTGTTTTTCTGAGGCAATCACTGTCTGATTTCTGTTGCTTGCTGCTTGGGAAGAGTGTCATTTTGAAGTAAATGACATGCACTGGACCCCATAGTTACAGATATAATCACAACCACATACAGTACACCAGTGCTATTATGCAGAAGAAATCTATCCTTTAGTGCCACAATAAATCATAGATAGAGATGGTATTTGGTAAAAATAGGCTAAAGGGGAATGCCAAACACTTTAATCCATATTTGTAAAACGTCTGTTACAGTGGTCACACCAACATTATCTGAGCCCACTGTTTCTTATCACAACAACTTTGCAGGTTCCACTCTGTAGGTTACATCCCATCCCTTCAGCAAGTTTGATTGCTGTAACTTCATATTGGTATTTCTTACTTCCATATGCATGTAAGAATTATTCTGAAGGTTCTAAGGGGAAATGTATTCCATGCCTTTGAAGTTATTACGTAATGTATCTATCATGTTTTTATTTTTGTATCGGTGATATTTGTTTAGTATTTGCTTCCCGTATTTAGGGTCACCTCCTTTGTAGTGCATTCCATTCATAGACTTTCAAATAGAATCAGTTCACACATTGAAGCAGAGGTGATTTCTCTAAGTAACTTGTAAGAAATAGAATATAATGAGAATAAGTTGAAGTTCTCCACTCCTGTAATTTCAGAGTAGTCATATATTTTTTAATTAGTTTACAAAGCTAGTTTTAAGGCTATGAAATGCTGCATTTTATTTAATAATGCTGCACATCAGTGGGATATGGGGATAGATTCCAAAATACTTTCTTGATACTTTCTTGATATAAATGACTTACTCCAGTGTAAGACCCGTACCTCTCAACTGTACAGATTTTCATAGAATATCCAGATTACGTGTTTTGACAAGGAATATATTAATATTAACTAATAAGCAATGTGAATGATATTTGAGTTGTGGGTGTTTAACAGAATAATCTGTAATACGTTAAGTGAAACATTCTTAAACAACCAAAAGACCCACTGAAAACAGCGGGCAACAAATAGTCTGAGATTAGCTATTGAAAGGAATAGGCATGATGCACTGGATAAAACTAGAGTACGTTAACTTCAAAAAAGAAAACAAATGCCTGTTTAATTATGTTTTTTATTTTATGTAAAGACACAGTCAGTAAGAACTAAGAAGTAAAGAGTAATATGCATTTCTACTTTATACACTTAAGCCTTGAATTAGCGATAATTCTTGAAGCACTACAATATGAGGATTCAAATGACCTTTTCCTCTGTTCACATGTTCTTGTTTAGTTTAGATTATTTCAACCGCTGCAGCTGCACCCTCCCAGTAACTATTACTTGACCGCAGGATTCGCTTGTAGCAAATCTGTTTGCAGGAAACTAAAGTGAGTGACAACTGACAGAGGTGGCACATTGGTTGAAAAAACATTCTGAAAGAAAGCAGTTGAGGTACAGTTTCCACAAAGAACGTGCTGAATGCTGATCTGACAATGTCAAAAGTTAAAAAAAGTTCTGATATTTTGTTGGAGATGTTTTCTTAGTGTCTTTTGCTGCTTTTGCATAATACAGAAAATTTAAATCCATTATTATGCGTTAGTAGAAATGCCTATGATTCTGTAACCATGAATATTTAGTTGGCACTAAAGTGAAAACTACTGATTTGTTCAGTGTTAGTATGTGGTGTGTCCTGTTGATGTGAAAGGGTCGTAGTTCCCGTTTATATATTACTTCTATAGTTTAGTTGTTGTACAGTTAAGTACATTTGGAATTTTAGCAGGTTCACTGAGCAGACCAGAGCACCATTGCACTCTGTCGTAAATATTTGACTAGCCAGACCTTACCAGAGAACTTTCAATATTTTGAATTGTGCCATGTGGGTTATGGCACATATCTGAACATCACTTGGCCTGTAGGTTTTTAAGAAGTTTTTTACAACTTTCGTTTATGTCTGTACTTTCAAATCATTGTCTGCTGTGCTAGTATTTAAGTCACCAACACAGAAGCTATAAGCAAGAGAGGAATCAAACGTCTTAGTTCACCCACGATCATTATATCTGTCAACTGTCCAGGTTTTCGCAGAATGTCCAGATTTTTGTCTCATATTTTTGGTATGTTTCTCATAAAATTTGTGTTTTTCTGGAAAATCACTGAGGATGGAAGTCACTAAATAATAACAGACATTTGAGTTCCGGACTTCATATCCTTCCAAAAATGTGTGATAAAAATAACTGTTTGTATTGAGCAGTGGGACTCTGTAAACTTTATAAACTTATGGAAAGCTTGAAGAGAAATACAATAGGTAGGCATGCTTGTATTTCATAAGTTTATGCATTAAGAGCACCAAATTCAGCAATGTCTTTCCATTCTACACAGCTGAGTTTAGCAGAAGGCTTGTCCTGTCAGGATTGAGTGAGATGTCCACATTCTAATGAACAGTGTATTCATCTTTTAGTATCAGAGAAATGATGTAGATAGGAGAAAATATTTCCGTACTGCTGTTTGACTTTAACAATTCATTTGCTCACTGTCCTTTCTCTTCCCATGAAAGGATGGAAAAAAACACAGCAGGTGGCCCAAGAACGGCATTAATTTTATCTTTCCATTTGCCAGTCTAGAATAAAAATGAATGAGTGAATCCTAATCATATCCTAAGGTGCTTGAAGTTACTTTTTTCTCTTTATATTTCTAGTTTTATTTCAAATTCAAGTAGAGACGGCCCTGAGAAGGTTATACTTCCTGATACTGCAAGTTGAAATTTGCTTTCCAAATAGATTGGCTTTACTGATGCCCACTTGAATGCCTTTAATCCAATCAATGACTTGGGTCATCTCTATGCCACATCCTATTCTATGCATTTTTATTCAGTGACTATCCCATACATGCAGGAATTCTTGTAAACTGTGCTGTTAATGGCAAATACATTAACACATAATCTGATTTTCAGTAGATCTAGAAGAGACATGCGGTGCATTCCAAGATATATAATGCTTGTGTGCACTCCTTTATCAGTGCTGTCTTAAAAGAACTGATTGTGACCTTTTTTTGTAACATAAAGTGCTTTCCGCTTCTTCTTCTTTCCTCCCATTTCCACATTACACTATTTTACTCTATCACTGATGTCTATCCCTAACCCATTATATTATCTCACCTTCCTTCCACTCTTCTCTAACCTTCCCACACGTCGATCTTTCCTCCATCTGTATACCTTTTATACTATATATAGGGAATAATTATGGTGTATGCTGCATTTTCATCCAGTTACATAGCTTGTTACCATTTAAATACCAATTTTTATTTAGTTATTGCTGATTATTTTGTGGATATGCAGGAATTTGCTACACATTAGAAAAATGGTTACTGTTTACTACAAGGTCTGGGGCCATATTTTGGTTGTCTGTTCTTCAGTTTGCATTTGAATGTTGGCATCCCACAATTCCATTGACTGGGCGGGATTACATAATTATGCATGCAAATGTTATGTTAATTAGAAGAGATTTGCATCTATTTTTCATGGGCCTTTGTCCAGATTTTTGATGTTTCCAGGTTGAAAGTTATGCCATAAAGTGATGCACTGATCTCTGAGGACTGACTAGCAGGAGCTTTAGAATTAAATGGATAACAGAATATGCCTTACTGACTGTGGAAGGCACACACAGTGATCAAAAGTTTAAACTGGTATCTACCACTTTCCCCAAGATCTTTAATTATGGTATCCTTTTCATTACATAGTTTCCAGTCATAATTGATGTACTTTCTGTGAAGTCTCATGATGCTATATCGAATGACTTTAAAGGCGAGCACAGTATTACTACTGTATTAAGTGTGTAGTTTTTATAGATGATCTTGGAGGAATTTGGCATTTTTTTAAATAATTATGTTAGCCAGTTTGTTAACTTCATCATATTTCGTTTTCAATATGTTAATTATTATTCTTATACCTGATTTCATCTTAGTGTTAAATGTGGAAGAGTTGGTAAGAAAAATAAGCAATTTCTGTACTTTATTTCATACAATTTTCTTTTATGCCTTGAATAACTCCTGAAAGCTAATTAGTACATTTTTTAAATTTTGTGATTCCACATTTTTTTTTTGCTTTACCTATATATATCCAACCATCCATCTACACCAACTTTTTCCCATTTTGCACATGGGGACAGGGTGTCACTTCACCAGTGAGAATCATCTAGAGCCAAGGTTTACACTGCTGTGTGGCTAGCCCTACCAAAGTAAGTTCTTCCACATGACACACTCACACCTATGGCCAGATTAGAGTGTCCAATCCACCTACTACACATCTTTGAAATGTGGGAAGAAACAAGAGCACTTGGAGGAAACCCGCAAGAACAAAGGGAGGACATACAGATTCCGCACAGAAGGCACCACAATCAAGAATCAAACCTCTTGCTGTGAGCTGACAATGCCATCTTCTGTATCCAGTGCCTGCCTTTTACCCATATATATATATATATAAGTGTGTGTGTGTGTGTGTGTGTGTGTGTGTGTGTGTGTGTGTGTGTGTGTGTGTGTGTGTGTCTTACTGATATGTTTTCATGAATGCAAATATTATAATATTGCAGAACTCATTGCAAGCATCATAAGCAGACACATCTAGTTATTAATGGTGATATCCATATCTGTTTTCACATATAGCCATTTATTACATTGGAGTCCACTGCTAATTCTAGGAAGGATGGTTTGTTTATGACTCTATTTACATTTACTGTTTTAATGCTTTAAAATGTATGCTTATTAATCCAGTTTATTTTGCAAACTACCCTCCTTTATTCAACAGTTTCACAGTTACCTAATGATAATGAGCTGAGAGTAGAGTACTGTCAGACTTTATCCTAGAGTACAAAATGTTTGTACTTTGTTTTAATTGTCCTGATGTATGTTGTTGCCTTTACATGTATCTATGTAGAGAAGATGAAAGATGGTGCAGAATAAGGTTTTACATGGTGGTAGTGAAGTGATCATGAATATAGTTCTGGTTGAGATTGCTCACTTCTGGAAAGAGTAATGCAAAAAAAAGCCTGGTTTCCTTAATGGGTTAAAAGAGGTCAAAACCAGTGCTGTTGGAAGCAAGAGAAACACATGGGAATAGAGTAAATAGAACTAAACAGAAATGCTTAACCAAAAGGGCCTGAAGGGAAGTCATAGTGGTAGAATAAATATAAATAAATACATTCTCAACTAGAAGCAGGGGTGGCTCGTGCTATTGGGTTGCAGGACTGAGTTGTAAAAAATAAAGTAAAAGTAAAAATGAAAAATAAAAGTAAAAAAACAAAAAAGAAGAAAGAAAACAAACATGAGTCCCAGAACTTTGCGCACTTGCGGCATTCCCAATATCTTGACTGGTTCACCAGCAGTCCAGAGCATGTGCACAGAATCTGGACTGCTGATGAAACAGTCCATATTAGGAAGACAGCATTCAACAGCAGAGATCCCAGACGTCTATGCAGTTACAACTACATAGACTGGAAGGGGATTGGACTGCAACGTCTGCAGGCTGGGTAGCAGCTTGCTCTCGTGGGAAGAGGAAGGACCTTCTAGCTGGCTTTGTACTGCAGGAATGGACAGTCAGGAAGTCTTTGCAATGAAGGAAACTAGGTTTTGCAACAATGGAGCTGGGCTCAGGTATTGTGTGTGTGTGTGTGTGTGTGTGTGTGTGTGTGTGTGTGTGTGTGTGTGTGTGTGTGTGAAATGCCCCAGTTAACTATACCTGGTGGCTAAACTCAAACCCTGTACCTTGGGAGCAGGTAACAAGAGCTTGAATTCCCTACCCACCACAGAATTTTAATTCACTAAATGACGACAGGTATTTGAATTGCAGACTTCATATTCTTCAGAAAGTACATGGTAACACAAAACCTTTTATTATAGCAATTTTCTGTTTATAAGATCAATATTTGAAATTTGTCCCTATGTCTGGGGCTGTATTCCCCCATTATTGGCTTTGTTCAGGTTTTTTGTGCTAAGAGGTTGAGAGCTATGTTAAGAACTGAATTCACTGAATATGTTTGGGAGCTATATTCCCCCATTATTGGCTTTGTCTTGGTGCTTTGTGCTAAGAGGTTGAGAGCTATGGTGAGAACTAAATTCACTAAATGAAAGCCATTTAAGTTTCAGTCTACCTGTCTTTCAAGGAATAGCTGATTTGGCATAGTGGTATGTTGCTCTGACTGTAGTACGCAGGGTCCATGGTTCAAGACTTGGCAGTGAAATGCATGGTGGTAACACATCATTTTATTCTAGCATCTTTCCAGGATTATACAAGCAATGTTTAAAATGTGTCCCTAGTTTTGGGGTTTTTGTCCCCACCCCCAAATAAAGTTTGGCTTTTTCCAGATTTCTTGTGCTTCAAAGTTGTGAGATACAGTTCATTGTCAAGTGGATTTTACAAGGAGCTGAAAGCTTGAAGAGAAGTTTAATGCTGCTTATGCTGAGTCTGCTTATATTGTTAATAGCACAACAGGTAGTGTACTTGCCTTTGATGCAGAAGGCTGTGAGTTCTACTTCTGCAGTATATAGATGCATTGCTGATACTGTATTGTGTTGTACTTTTAAAGGGGGTGGATGCTGCAGTCCTGAGAATGTTCTCTTTGGCAGAGATACCTAGTAATGATGAACCTGTTATCAGTTTGCCATCCATTCCCTATTGCAATATTACTAGCTTATCATTTTTTAATGTAACATAGGCAGTTTATTCCTCATTGGCAACAGGCACTCTATTTGTAGATGAAAAAATGGAATATAAACGTGTTTGCTAGCAGCAGCCTCTTCATTAGTTAGAGATCTCTTTAATGTGGAATTATTTAGATGACTTTTACTTCTGTAGAGATTGTGCATATTTACTGATACTAGTGGATTGTAGAAGTTTGAGTAAACTTTTATGATGGAAATGTTCTGAACTGGGCAGTTTTCTCATTATTTGGTGAATGCATTTTGTTTCATTGTTTACTGGAAAATGTTCAAAACAATACATTTAAAATGTCCTCTAACAGCTGTACTGTATTATACAAGGAATATAATTTAATACAATCAGGAAGATGTATCAAAGAACACATGTTTCCTGTGCAAGGGGGCCTATGATTTGAAAACAGCCCATAGTTAATCTTTATCTGCCACTGGAAAGATGTATTTTCTTTGAATCTGGGTTTCAATGCTGTTTCAAAGAGTGTGAGTTTCAAGGATAAAGACGTTTTAATGTTAACTCTATTTTTTTGTGAGACTGCATTGCTTTGTTTAGCAGATGTCTATTAGTGTTGGTGCTGTAAAATGTATAATAAAACTTTTAAATGAAATCCAAATCATTGTAGAAGTAAAGCAGTGTGCACATTACAGTGTTTATGGCAAATGGGGTGAAATAGCCAAGTAATGGGACATTGGAATTGCAGCAAGGGGTGGCTTCATTCGACCATGATTTTGTGAGGGGTGAAGGGTGGCAAAATCATACAGCCCCAGCTGAACTATACCTCATAACTGTCCAGAGTTTTGCAAAATGAATAGATTTTTGCTTCTTATTTTTGGTTTGTTCCTCAAAAAATTGTGGTTTTCTGGCAAATCATTTAGGAATGAAGTCACTAAATAATGACAGACATTGAGTTTCAGGCTTTTTCTTCTGAAAAATACACGCTAAAGCAAGACCTGTTGTTCTGTCAACTAAATTTATACAAGAGCAATTTTTAGTTCTGTTTGTATGTTCCCCCAATATACTTAACCTTGTCCAGATTTCCTGCATTAAGAAGATGGGAGGTATGTGCAAATAAATCACTATAGAATCAGGTATATCCAAACCTCTCAACTGTCCCTAGTTTTGTCTCAAAATGTTGCTCTCCCCCTAATAATGGTAAATTTGGAAGAAAACATGGAGGGTTTACAATTAATAAATAATTGTAATGATCAGAGTTATAGATTAAATAATCCAAATAACAATGAGTACCACAGGAAAATGTACGCTCCTGAGCAGAAAGCACAGAAATAAAATCATAAAAAATAAAGGAAACTGCTCAGGTGCAAAACCATGCAGAAAATAGCAAGCAGCATACAATGAGTCTTTTCAGACCAAAGTCATATAAATCACACCAAACAGCATACAACAAGTCTCTTCAGACCAGGAATATAAGTATAATCCAATCCAATGAAGCAAAATGCTGTTAACTTCTTTAAAACCAAATATTTTATTAGCAGATATCTGGTAAGCGCTTTCACCAAAGTGGCTTCTTCAAACCATAAGAGTATAAAGCAGTTCAAGACACACCTTATATACATTCAAGTACACCTTCAATTACTAATTAAGCCTAATGATGACATCATAATTAAAGCATATACATTTAAAGTGAGCAATCAAATAGTATTACAATACACCTTTACAAGTAGTAAAGGCAAAATATTTATAACATTATTACTGCATAAAAATGGATATCACTTAAGCATCCTAAAGATAATATATAAATAATATATTTAATTAATCCATCCATGAAGTAACATTAGTATAACATAAGAGTCTATGTAAATTCCTCTTGTTTTTAAATAAAAATTGTGGGTATTCACCCACAATTTCCTTAATACTAGGGTCAACTGTTAAAACATTCCAAAGCTTACACAAGATGTCTCTTATTTGGTAGAAATCATGTGTGTAGAATAATGAGATTTTTTGTGTTGGTACATTGACATTGGTGGCATTGCTTTCTGTAGTATAATATTCATTGCCCTGCTCTGAAAAATAAGGGCATGCCCTATCTAATCTAAAGTTCTCTATACACTGAAAACCTATAGAAATTTCATCTTCTTTGTATTTCCTTGTTAATAATCTTTTATGCAGGGTTACCAATTCCATTTCAAAACTACCTGGCATAGGGTTTAACCTAGATGCCCGGATTGCCTGACCTTTAATAATATCGGTAAAGACATATCTAGGATGCATACTTTCCCTGTGTAATAATGTATTTTGTAGCAAGGTTTTCTGCTACTTCATTCCATGAAAATAAAAGTCATTTAGGCACCAAACCATGTAATAAGTGTAATTTTTGCACATTTATATGTGAATCGAACATGTTTATACATCCCAATACATCTCAATTTTTTAGCTTTGATGTCAGTGCTAGTTGTGATACGGAACATGTAGTTTATCTCACTTTATGATCTTCTTGCCCTGCCTTCTATATCGGTAAAACCGATAGAAGGCTTAAGGACAGGGTGAGGGAGCACTTATACCAGATCCGTATTTGGTCAAACACCAATGCTTGTCTAAACATGTTTTAGAAACCAACGATTCACAAGTTTTTAGTTTTATATATTAATACACCTAGTTTGAGGGGAGGGGACATAAGGAATTATACCAAAAGAAATGAAACTAACTGGATTATCAGACTGCAAGCACATATTCACCCTGGTCTTAATGATAAGGTCCCTTTAAGACCAGCTCTTAAAAACAGAAGGTTTCATTTTAAATAGTTTTTAAACATGTTTTATTTTTTATAATAAATTGTTTTATTGATGGCTTAATTAAAGATATTATTTATATATTATCTTTAGGATGTTTAAGTGATGTCCATTTTTATGCAGTAATAATGTTTTAAATATTTTGCCTTTACTACTTGTAAAAGTGTATTGTAATACTATTTGATTGTTCATTTTAAATGTATATGCTTTAATTATGATGTCATCATTAGGCTTAATTAGTAATTGAAGGTGTACTTGAAGGTATATAAGGTGTGTCTTGAACTGCTTTATACTCTTATGGTTTGAAGATGCCACTTTGGCGAAAGCGCTTACCAGATATCTGCTAATAAAAGATTTGGTTTTAAAGAAGTTAACAGCATTTTGCTTCATTGGATTGGATTATTCTTATATTCCTGATCTGAAGAGACTTGTCGTATGCTGTTTGTTGTGATTTATATGACTTTGGTCTGAAGAGACTCATTGTATGCTGCTTGCTATTTTCGGCATGGTTTTGCACCTGAGCAGGTTCCTTTATTTTTATAAGAGTTATAGATTACTTTTAATTTCAGAAATGCATGTAGATTCTCTTATTTTTTCAGCTGCTCAAGTTAACAGTACCAATATTAAAAATGTGTCCCTTCTTTGATAGGTTCCCAGCTGTGTTGTGTGGCTATTTTATATTTTTGCATAAAACAGTTTTGGTCTGTTTTTCATAAAATTCTGGTTTTCTGGCAAATTAGTGGCAAATAATTAAAGAATTAAGTTAGAAAATAATGACAGACATTTGAGTTTCAGCTTTCATACCCTTCAGAAAATTCATACTAATGCAAGACCTATTATTCTATTATCTTTATAAGTTTATAAGAGCAATATTTTAAAATTTTCCTTATTTTTGGGCCTTTCTCCCACTTCTGTTTATGGCTTTGTCCGAGTTTCTTGCTCTGAGTCTGAGAGGTATGACAAATGTGTCTGAGCCATCACTGTCAGCCAGAGATATTTCAAATTGTGACATACTTTTTGCACCCCACTCCCCCACATAGTGACTCTGGATGCTTCCAAGCAAGGTAAGGAGCTGTTATGCAGTGTAAGTGTGCAGAGTATCCCCCCATCCAAGGCAGACACAAGTACTACAGTGGGTTTTCATCTCTCCTTAGTTTTGCAGAATGTTCTGGTTTTCTGTCATTTTTATACTGTTGATTTATGCTTCTTATTCAGAAAATGCATGTTGTTGCAGTGTCTGTTGCTCTGTGCTTAAGTAGCAATGCTTTAATGACCATCAGGTAAGCTTGTCTGAGACTGTTAGATGCAAGTAAGCTTTAATAAGCATACTGTTAAAGAATTACCAACATTGAAAGCCTTTTTGTTGTTGCCATGCAGAGAATATTTACATAACTAGATAGCGTATAAGTCTTAGGTATTGAAATGCATATGACAGTATTTGTAATAAAGGACAGGATTACAGTATTTTCAGAAGCTCATTACATTTGTTGGAAACTTGCAGTAATCTTTGCAGGCTTTACCCATAAACTAAACAGAATGCCAATCTGTCAAGTCTATATCATGTGGTTGAAAGCTAATAATAGCGAATTACGACAACTTTGAAAACACCGGAACTCAAAGTTGTTATTGCTGGGTCACACTACAGTGTAGATAGGGGTATTTGCCCTTTCCTCACTGTAGTGAGATCTCGGAGTTGGTATATATATTTAGCGGGGGTGTGGGGACGCAGCTTTAGAGTTCCGGTGTTTTCGAAGTTGTGGTCATTTGCTGTTGTCAGGCAGCAGATCTTTTTTGGATAAGAAACATTTTTACAAGTGGGGGTATTGCTACTTTCAGCATGTTACTTGGTACTTTTATAAAGCTGAATATAAATTATAATTGGAACTGCAGTGGAAGGAGAAGTGATTTGAGTTGAGTGCTGCTTGTTCTTTTATACCTGATTTTGACTGGCATTCCAGTAATGTATTTAAAAAGTAATTTATTTTTTCATGCCTCGCAACCTTTTTGTTTCCATCTAGATGTTAAGTAAGCTGTCATGTAGCCAGTGCATTGAAATATGTTCTTTCTTCTACAATTCATTTTCTCTTTATTGGACTCTCATAATGACAGTTTGACAGTGGCACCCAGGGCAGCGTATTTAATTAAAGTCCTTTTTTTTTTTTTTTTTTTTTTTTGGCATAGCCTCACCCCTTTCTAGTTTACCACACCCCTTTCCATTGGCCCCACCCATTCAGCTGTCTCCTGCAGCCTCCCTTTGAGTTGAAGTCACCAGCCATCAGCCACCACTGACTAGAAGTGCAGTACATTAAGTTCATTGATGAATCTGTGCTACTGGTAAAGGTAGGAATTACTAGTGCCTGCAATAATGGATATGAAATGTGCAGATAAAGATAAGTACAAACATTTGGCAGACTGAGTAACTAAGGCCACCTAAAGGAAATGGGTGAAACTGCTGAGTATCTGGAGTTAAAAATCCAGAACAACAGATAAAAAGAAACAAAATCTACTTAAATATATTGGACTGTATGTCTCTTTCATTAGTAACATCTTTTTCTGTGATATAGTTTGCCATATAAAATTGCTACATGATACTCTGTTATCACTTCATTGAAAAGACCTATCCTCATGCTCTTGTAATGTGTTGTTACAAACTGACAGGTTTTTATTTTATATCTCTGCACAGAAACTAGATACCCGGAGTAGCTGTTCAGAAGGGAGTACTGTGGATCTCCGGAGATCTCGGGAAATCTTGGAGCAGATCATAGAGCAGAATGAAGAGGTGGCAGATCCAGAAGAATGTTTTACAGAAGGTAAGTCCATCTAACAGTTCCATTCTGAATCCAGAAAAATGCTTTACAGAAGGTATGTACATTTGACAGTTCCATTCTGGCATGAAACTTCATACCTCATCCGTGAGTTTTATCATATTTGTGGTACAGTTTTAGTTTTTCTGAGGTTTCTTTAGGTGGCATCTAGTTTTAATTTCAAGCTGAAGGGCAGAAAAGTCTAGGTAGGCATGTGCCATGCTTTCCACTGTGTAACATTAAGCAACAGAAGGACCTACATTTTCATAAACAATTTAGAGACAGATTCCACAAATTCATCTTTCCATACTTGAAGCACATAGTATACTAACATTTATAATGGGACACAGTAATGTATTTATTTATTTATTTGTATTTGTTTTCTGGGGTAGAGCACTGATTTCTATAGACTTTCACTCAGCCTGCAAGCAATGTCTTGTTAAGTGACTTGAGCAGAGTCATACACTGCAGTGCATATGCAGAGTCATATGCTGCAGTGCATATGCAGAATCATATGCTGCAGTGCATATGCAGAGTCATACACTGCAGTGCATAAGCATTCATACACTACAGTGCATACGCAGAGTCATAGCTGCAGTGCATACACAGAGTCACACAAAGCAGTGCATATGCAGAGTCATACAAAGCAGTGCCTACGCAGAGTCATAGCTGCAGTGCATACACAGAGTTATACACTGCGGTGCATATGCAGAGTCTTATGCTGCAGTGCATACACAGTCATATGCTGCAGTGCATACGCAGAGTTATACACTGCAGTGCATATGTAGAGTTATACACTGCAGTGCAAATGCAGAGTCATACACTGCAGTGCATATACAGAGTCATATGCTGCAGTGCATACACAGAGTTATACGCTGCAGTGCATATGCAGAGTCATATGCTGCATTGCATATGCAGAGTTACACACTGCAGTACATATGCAGAGTTATACACTGCAGTGCATATGCAGAGTCATACACTGCAGTGCATATGCAGAGTCATATGCTGCAGTGCATACGCAGAGTCATATACTACAGTGCATACACAGAGTCATAGCTTCATTGCTACACTAACACTGCTAACACTGATGAAGGATTGTTTTATCCTAAAGCTTTGTTTCAATATTTTATTCAGTAAAAGAAGTTTGCATTCGCGTTGTGTGGAATTGTGATTTGTTTTTCGTTGGATAATTTTGCTAAGCACTTCCCACTTTACCAGATTGCTCACCTTTGGTCTTTTTTGCTTAAGTATTCTCACATACAGTCACAGCCTTTGCAATTTTGGACATACAGAAGTCTTTATGCTATGACATTTTAGCTCTTTGCTCATCCAGCTCTTGTTTGTGAATTTTCAGAACCACAAAGATAAGTGACATCCATGACATTATTATTTGATGAGTATTCATCGTATAAATAATAATGGCCCTTTAAAATATGGATGTAGTATTTTTCATCACCAAGAGGTATGAGAAAATTAGGTGGAATTAGTGAGATAGCATAAAGGTAGGGAAAATCATCCATATTTGAAAGCTAAAATAAAGTCTAAATTATTCTTTACTATTTTTAGAAAAAACAAGGTCCTAGAGGAGCTATGGGGATATTGGGCAGAATTTATAAAGGTAGGAAACCAGAGTGAAGTCAAAGTCTTCAGTATTCACGGGTAGAGAAGACAGAATCCTGGAATGGAGGTGTTTGTCCTGGTAATGGTGATTTGGAGGGTGGTAGTTGTAATGAAGGTGTCTTTCCTCTACAATAATTTCTTATCACCCATAATTTACTTAATACTAAAGCCTATGAATGATCCTTTCACCTATGAATCCACACACATAACAAAGGGTACTAAACAAGGATGTCCCATGTCACCAATTCTATTTGCTTTGCCTATTGAAATATTGGCAGATTCAATATGTAACAATACAAAAATCAAAGGAGTAGATGTTTATGAACAATACACTTCAAAAGTAATGCTCTTTGCTGATGACACATTATTAATATTATCCAATACAAAAGAGACATTAGAAGAATTAGATATCTTAATTGACATGTTTTACAGGACTTCAGGACTCCATTTCAATAAATCAAAATCAAAATTTGTATTTTTAAATAAGAAAAAAAAAGAATTGCAGATGAAGAGGAATCACATTATAGGGAAACAAGAATCTACCTTAAAGTATCTAGGAAATGAGTTATGCAAAGATAATAATGAATTAGTCTCAAAAAACTACAATAATATCATCAATACAATTAAAATCTCTGTGGCAAAGTGGACCAAAATAATATTAACATTTGAAAATAGACTACAGTTAATATAAAATGGTTTTACTACCCAGGATTCTTTATATAGCTTTGACAATGCAACTGTTACCAGAAAGGAGTATACTCAAAGAAATAAACTCATGCCTAATAAAATGTTATGGTTTCCCAAAAAAAACAGAATAGCTTTAATACATCATATCAGACCAAGGAAACAGGGAGGATTAAACTTCCCTGATATAGAAACATATATAAAAGCATCAATATCTAAAACAATCTCAGATTTGATAAATCCAAATTATTCTGCAAATTGGAAAGAATTACTAACTGTAATATAAATAAATGAATTTGATTTACAAAAAAAATTTTCAAATAAAAACAATTTGCCATGGCACATATTATGTATTAGTATGCAATATAACATAACTAAGCCCACTAAAACTCGTATGATTATTTATTACATTTACTTATTTTGGAAAATTATTAATGCAAATATAAATTTAAAAATCTGGTTTGATCTTTTAACATCATTCATAGTTACAAAGAGCTATCCACATAAAATATATAGAGAAATAATTAATTCCTGGGAACAGAAAGGATTTGTTTGTTGGTTTCAATGTATCAAAGATCTAAAAGTTCTGGATATGCAAACAATAGAAACAACATACAAAATTCCACAACAAGACTGGCTAACTATGCAAAGCATTCTGACATATTCGTAAGATTTATGCAGAATAATTAGTAATTCTTCATTTAAAAAAATGCCTAAACTTATGAAATACCTATATGAAATCATTTATAATGATTATGACATGGGAAATAGTATTTCGAAATAAAAACAACACCTAAATCCTCATATTGGAATTATATAACAAAAGGACACTCATTACAGCTAACTGAAGAAATTAAATCAAATGTTTTATTATCAATAAAAAATACATCCTTTACACAATACTGGAAAGTTTTTAATTGGAAATGCTTGCACAGAGCATTCGTAACTCCAGATAGAGTTACTAAAATTAACAGGGGGAATATGTTGGACGTGTGAGCAAATACACAATGCAGATTGGAATTACATTTTTTTGATTGTGTTAAAATTAAGTGATTTTGGAATGGTATTTAAAACTTTTTACAGGGTTTATTTAATGAATCATTTAACTTATCTAAAGCTCTAATATTATTAAATGTGTACAAAGGTCCTCATTTGAATGAATCAAAAATGTATCTATTTTGGACAATACTTGCAATCTCAAGGAAGTGTATAACAAGAAGATGGAATACAAACACAATACCGACTTTGGAAGACTTCTACAGCCTACCAAAGACCACAGCATTGTTGGAAATTAAAATTAAAGAATTAAGGATTCATCCTAAGAGATTTCTTAACAATCCATGGAAAAAAAGTCTTATCATTGATTGACACTTTACAATAACTGAACAGATACACTCTGATAACTGGATTGTTATAAATATAAAGTAATTGTATATATTGAACTCTGTTATATTGTCAGGCTGATATAAATAGTGTACATAGTTATTTAAGATGTTATATACAAATACTATGGAATTTATTCAACTGTATTTGAAAAATGAAAAATTTTTGAGAAAAAAAATTCTATTGTTAGATTGATTTTCTCAATACTGACTAACCATCTGGTCTTTAGGGCACATTCTTATGTAGTCAACCTCTTTTGTTAACCTTTAAAAGGGTCAGGCATGATAGACACGATACTATTGACATAATAATTTTTAAAATAATTTTGCTGTGTGGAGTTATAATGGCATTAATCTATTTATTGTATTTGTGCTTTCTTGTATTCATGCCTAAGACAGTCAGCTGATGGACCCCATGCCAAATCTCGATGTGGGCTCTATTCTCTAGTAGTGGGAGTCAAACTATGAATGTCTGTCCTTTTCCATAGAATGAGAGCTGATCTTTGGCTACTATGTCCCACTGTTAGCCAGATTTCTGGTACCTTCCATGATGCTTGATTTCAGACTTTTAAGATTACTGAAGGAAATCTTTTTCTACACCACCAGGTTGATCCTTAAAATTACCTGCTTGCAAACCCGGAATATGTTGAGCCACAATCCACAGTACTATCGCTATACTACAACCTTAAGTAAAAGATAAAA